>NW_026461362.1:0-83302 GCF_021730395.1 Mercenaria mercenaria | reverse complement strand
TGTCGTTAGTATGCGACATTCGACATGTCGCGTACTGAACGAAATTAAATCTATTGTTGAATGTCGTTTTTCGCCAACTTCACACAGCTTGAGGTGATGCATTTGGCAGGATATGCATTTGGCAAGAACACTTTCGTATTCCAGTTGTCAATTTATCGATTCCATTCAATTTTGAAAGTAAGACAATATCAAGAATAATACTATAAGAATGATCAAACAAATATTTCCTTACTATGTGTTTTCGTGAGGTGTTGAAGTTCCAATGTCCTGCAAAAGGCAATTCGAGTACCTCATTTTCAAATTTTGTGTATGACAATTCATAGTACAAAACATTATTACAAGCAAACCTTTTTAAAATCGAAGAAATAATAGTAATTATGATTATTACTTTATCAGTTTAAAGATAACCTTGAGATAAGAAATAAATTTCCAACCAGTTGACAATCTTGAAATATAGCTATTTCATATTCGTAAAACTTCTCACGTTAATTTTAGATCACAGGCTATTAACTATAATTTAGATATCTTTATTGTCCCATTAAACTAGCACAACAAAAAGTAAGTCTAACATCAAGCGCCACTTTCATTTTCATCAAAAACTTGCGTCTAGTCTGTTAAAATCGTAATTGCAACAGACCATAGCGCGGATAGTTTTATGAGCTGCGAGGATACGCGATTTGCATTCATCCACGTAATATATTTTAGAGCTTCCAGTACGATCAAAAGCTATAACTGTATATAGCGAGAACATATTGCAGCGCAACGCGATGAAGTGCCGGTAGTTCTCGCCTGTAATGGGGTGGATCGGCTAGATTTTCAGGTAAGAGAATGACGATATAAATATTACATTCAGTATATACTGCGTAGAACTGTTGTTTTGGGTTTAACGCCGTTTTTCACCAGTATTACAGTCATGTAAGGGCGGTATTTTACCTAACCAGTGTTTCTGGATTCTGTATCAGTACAAACTTGTTCTCCGAAAGTAACTGCCAACTTCCCCACATGAATTATCAGAGGTGGAGGACGAATTATTTCACAAACAATGTCTTTCATCAAATCGTCACGGAGAACATACGCCCTGCCCGATGATCGAATTGAACTGATGAATTCAACATATATGAATTTGATGAAGTAATATTTTTATTTTATTTGTTATGATGCTGATAATTTTAAACATGTTTTAACATGAATCATTTTAAACACGTTCCATTTGCAGTTGACAGATTCCATACTGTCAAGCTATGTCAAAAACATGCCAATTTGGTATTCAAATTGTTTTATCATGACCTTTTGGAATAATGTTTTCTTTACCTTTACAGCATTGTTAGGCGGTATTATCAATTTGCCATAAAGATGCAGTGACTTAACCATTAAAATCGAGACTGTCGCTACTTCAGTCAGAGTTCTAATATTTGTACGTATCCAAGGAATTCGTTACTTTCTTCTTAGACAAGAATAATCATCAACTTTTATACAATGCTCCTCGCAAAAAAAATACTATAAAGTTTATAGTTCATCCTAACTAGCGTAATGTCGCTTAGGCATTCTGAGAAAAGATTATATTTGCATTGCAACGTCCTCCTCTTAACGAAATTTCTTTAAGAGCGAATAGGATTTAAACCCTTGGAATAAAGTGTAAGTAGCACACTTTCGACTTAGTTGGGATATTGTATGTTCAATTAAATCTCTTATATCCAACACACTAAAGCGGATCGGACAAGTATAACATTTTGAATGAAGAAATTATTTATCAAGTTTAAAAATAGCGAATTCCGCTAAACGCTGCTAAAAACGTTAGTTCACGCATCCTTGAAAGAAAATGAATTGATAGGGAATCCTTGATTATTTAGTGTTTACTTTCTTGCGATTAAAATCGCCAATCAATTTCTGTATGTTTCAGTTAATTCTATTGTTTGTCACTTCGCAGAAATTTAGTTCATGATCAAGAGATTCAGTACCTGCTAGCCAAATTTTCTACGAATCCATTTACTTCCGTAAAATGATAAAAGGGCTTGCAGCGTAGTTCATGGTAAAAAGCCTATACATAGTTCCCTGTTCTTATTTCCATTTTCATCAAAAATAAATGTCACTCTAACCGTATATATAATACAGAAACTACTTTTTGTGTTTCGAGTATGAAATCTTTCAAGCAGTGTTCACTGGTTTTTGTATTATTCCATTGTCCCTAAAAATAACAGAGAGCTATTATGACACACATATGCATTAAAATGAAAAACTCGTATAATAATCAACAAATGAATATATAGTATCATTTTAACCAAAAAAAACCAAAACAAAAAAAACAAACAAACAAAAAAAGCAATATTAATATACATATTTCCAGAATGAGCCATTAAATTTATGTGCTACCGGAATTGAAATTCATCCGCTTATCAAACACCTAACGAAACAATAAGAGAACCTAAATGAATTCAAATTGGACAATGTTATTTTCCTTTTTGAATTTCTTATAGAATTCAAAAATAATATAGAATTGTGTTCCTGCGAAATATGGGAACATGCTTTATTTGAACACGTTCTAACATTAGGACTCGGGCATCTAGAGTCTCTAACACTCATACATGCCCCGAGGCCAAGCACTAACATTTATCCATTTCCAGCTCCAGTCTCAGTCATAATACAATTTAAAAGATTTTACAATCTCTACATTTTCACTGTTTCCAATAATTATAATTATGGTAGTTCTGCACGTATGGATCAAATTTTATTCTCAATGTAGAATTTGATACAACCCTGATTTTTTTCAAAACTACATAATGTAACTTAGAAAATTCAGCAATAAAAAAAGATAGTCGTGTGCTTGATTTTATGCTTAGACTTATTTGAAAAAACTTGACCTCACGCAATTTTCATAATGTGAGTCTATGGAAAACTCACAACTTTTATAACATTTTTGCTTATATAAATTTTTCCTACGATGTTAGATTTTAATGAAACTTCTCACAGTCCGTAAAAAAACTATTGTCTATAATGTGATAAAAAAATTAATAGGTTCATGTGCTATTTTTTAGAGATATTTGACCATACTTATTAAAGAGATCTGCACGTTTCAAGGTATTTAAAGACATTATTTTGAATTATTTAACGCTTCAGATATTTTAATACTATTTAGCTCACCTGACCAAGGCCATAGTTAGATTTTTGTGACCGCTCAATTGTCCGTCGTCCGTCGTGTGTGGAGTGTCCGTCAACTTTTCTACATAAATCTTTCTTCAAAACCATGGGCAAATTACAAAACCAAACTACACAGAAATGATCCTTGATGGTCCCCTTTCAAACTTAATCAAAGAATTGAATTCCATGCAGAACTCTGTTTGCCACCGCAACCGACAGGAAAAACTTTAAAAAATTATCTTTGTCCAAAACCACATGCCAGGTCTTTGATATCTGGTGTGTTGCATCACAAGTAGTTCCCTCTACTAAAACTATTCAAATAATCCCCCTAGGGTCAAATATGACCTCGCCCGGGGCGGTCACATGGTTTATATAGACTTATATAGGGAAAACATTGAAAATCTTCTTTGTACAAAACCACATGCCTGGGTCTTTGATATTTGGGTTTGTAGAACGTCATCAAGTGGTATCTACTAAATTGTTCAAATTATCCCCTATTCAAATATGGCTCCGCCCCGGGGTCCCAAGTTTTTACATAGACTTATATAGGAAAAAAAGAATTTAAAAATCTTCTGGTCTGAAACCACCAACACTTAACCATTGATAATTGGTTTGTAATCATTGTCTTAAGGTCCTCAACCATATTGTTCAAATTGAATCCCTGGGTTGAAAAGATACCCTGCCCTAAGTGTCCCAAGTTTATATATAGACTTAAATATTAGGAAAAAGCTTGAAAAATCTTCTTGTTTTATAAAAACCATTAAACTACCTAGGCTTTTGAAATTTTGGTATGATCATTGTCTAGTAGTCCTCTACCAAAATTATTCAAATTATGCCCCTTGGGTGGGGGGGGGTTAAAAGAAGGCCCCGCTCCGTGGTCACTTAGTTATTATGTGGGTTATAAAGGAAAAATACTTAAAAAAATCATCTGATCCTATTCCCAAACAGTGAATACTAATTACCTGATGACCCCAAATAATATTGATGTCACTTGACTGTGACCTGACCTACTGACCTACTTTCTTGTTTTTTAAAGATACAACAGCCTTGAAATTTTGATGACCATACACAGTTTTGCACACAAATCGTGAAACTGAACTTTCAATCACTTAGACCAATAATGTGGACCTACAGACTTATTCTTAATATTTTTCCATCATTAGACATTTGTAACATGAAACTCAAATACCTCAGGGTGAGCGATCCGGTCCAACAAGACCTCTTGTTTAATTTAAGAGAGATAGTCAAGTGCCATTTTAAAAATTACTCACGGGTGCCCATTTAATTCATAAAATGATTTTTCATTTTCCGTAAGCCGAGTCACTTCCGGTTTCCAAACGAAGCAGAACTACCTAAGACAAACGCTTCTGTAAAACAGTTTATTTATACCTAAGAAAAATGGATGCTTTAAGTTAGTGCATAAATCAAGAATATGTCTAATGTCAAGTGCATCAAATCATTTCAGAGAATCGAAACCAGTATGATTATGTAAACGTTTGTCTAATGTTATGAGAACGTACACAATGACGTCAATAAGTACTCGTTATTTGAAGAAAGATGGAAACAGGCGTAGTTAAATATACTATTAAGATAAAAAATCAGTGTAGAAAAATGGTCATGCAAAACTTAAATGATGGACTCTGGAACTGAAACTTTTGACTGCATAAATTGTTGTGGGCGTGTAAATACGTACTGGTGGTGTGATGGAGGGCGAGTCGTCAAGTGGGTGGTGATGCGCACGACTCCAGTGTGGTGGAGTGTGGTGTTGGGTCAATTCCTATCACATCGTGGGACGCGGACGGTTTCAGGTTGTAGTGGGCTCTTTGGGATGTGGGGGCATGGATTTGACTATGTATGCAGTCGTACATAAGAGTAATAAAGCACCTTTTCTTTATATATATAATATAATATAATATATGTATAATAGTGATACATCTTACGTATTCAATAATAAAAAGTCGAAAAAATAACATAAAAGAAATATAAAGATATCTTAAACAGGTCATTCAGATGTAATCTCATGAAATTTCCACCATGGTTGTTCAGAATGTGAACTACAATTATAATAAGAAATATCGTAAAAATATACATTCATATCATATGTAATATTGGCAACAACTACTTACTGCACTAAACTAATACAAAATATGTCAAAATTCTTTTCATAAATTTTGAATATAACCAAAATACAGTTAAAACTTATATTAAAGAAACCCACTCAAGGGAGCCTTAAAATTGTCTCTTCATGAAAATGGTCTCTTGTTAACACAACATCTTCTGTTCTTCCATTGATCAAAATGTGGTTTTTAAAATGGCTCTCTTAACACAAAATAGTCTCATAATACACGGGTCTCTCGAGCAAGATTGACTGTAATGTAGTAATACTATATAAATAAGTATATATCCTATTAAAGACTAAAGAATAATTTATATTACACAAGGTCTTTCAAAACAAAATAAATATTTAATATATATATAAAAATGATTAAAACTATACCAGTTAATCCAATGCCTTCAGAACAACACTGGAAAGTAGCTTTAGACACTTTTGCAACGTAGTCTCAAAGGTTGTTTAAAATCTCTATTTAAGAATCATGACGAAATTTCCGAAAAAGTCTATAACATTAGTACAATTTTGAGAAATTACTGTTTCAGATCAAAGGCTAACACCCTCAGTCATTATATATTTACAAAAGTCTGTACCAGAATTAATGAATACTAGGACTTTATATACTTGGTTTAGGTCACATTTCTGATATTACGCATGAACTTTTTTTCGAAAAGGCGGACTCGAGACAAAATTCAAGTAAAGAAAAATAAGTAAGAATTACATAATAATCATTTATTGTCATCAGTTTATTTTTCATCAAGACATTTTATTTACAGTTTAGATCGAATTTAGTAACATTTATTCCAATGTATTAACATAAAGAGTATCCTACAACATTTGAACATTTGAAAAAAATCCTCCTGGCGTCTCCATTACCTTCGTTTAATTATTGGAATGATATATTTACTCTTATAAATACCGATTATCCTTAAATTCACTCGAATAGGTATTCCATTAAATCTAAGAATATTGACAACCTAGTGCAAGGTAGTTTAGTGACTGTATATTTGAAATATAAATACATTCGTTAGGCTTTTTAACGTTTTAAAATGTAGACGTCTGACAATGACATACACGATTTTTATTTAACTTGTGTTATCAAATAAAGTTATTGATTTACATCGATGTGCCAATTATAATTCGGAATAGGCGTTACCAGGTACACTGCAAGGTGTGAATCTGTAATAATAAAATACAAAGCAAAAATTTAACAGATCACTACTTAACAGTGATTACAATTTTAAGATTTGCTTTCATATGCAGGTCATGTCATCACTTGTAAATTTGATACTATAAAAGACTAGCATATTTTTGACTCCTTAAAAGGAGTATAAATACACAATGCCTCTATAATTGATTTTATATGCTTCCGGGTATATCTGACGAAGTTCCTAAAGTCCATTTCATATTTATTGAAATAATATTTTACGACATGTTTTGGGATGCTGTTTTTAGATAAGTAATTGTTTTTTCTATGAAACAAATTGCAGCACCCTTAGGTTTGTTTTTAAATTGTCACGAAAGAAAATTTGTATGGAGGCTTTTCTCCATTTACCAATGCCTAGATCTAAACTAACTTAAGTACACATCACGCTAGCTATCCGATTACATGGTAAATCATAGAGGTCCGAAACAATTTCTTTTCAACACTCTGGTTACACTCTGCACCTTCTGTACACTGCCTAAAGACAGTAACCCGTTACCTTCTAAAGACAATGCTCCTTCTAAGTCAGTTTTTACACCATTAAAGGTAGTTCATCTATGCATTTTATGTACTTCTTATACTTATATAAATTCTACAGCTATCTTCTGTAATAGATTGCAAAGGTTGCTCTTACCATTTAAACATTACTGTATTAAAGAAGATTAAAAAAAACAGTCAAATTATGACATAATGTAGAGGGTATCGTTTTATTAACTATGATTATTAAAATACCAAGACAAGCGATGTTGCAATCATTTTAATCGCTCATGTGTACTATCACTTTAGTTAAAACCAAATATTCTGACATTTACTGAATGCATCCACAAGATTTATAACCGTCATGAAACGCCCAAAAATTATGGTATACTTGTATGGTAGCCAATCTGCGCGATCTTTGACAATTCGTTTCCGCGAACATTCGTACAAAATACCAAATCGAAACAAGTAATCCCTACATTTTTTATACCAACACTTTGTATAGCTCTGGCCACACATTTTAACCAGGTAATAAAATACAGCCAGTAACTGAATCGTGTACGATAAAATTCCATCCTTCGTTTTAAAAAGCAAAGCTATAAATTTATCAGAATTGAAAAATGGATAAAAAATTTGCGGTTACTGTTTTATGTAAGCCTTAATTGTTTGTTGGGCTTTACGCCGATTTTTCGACAGTATTTCAGCAGGCATCGTCTGGCACCCCGCCAGCAAGAAAATATCGGCCCGATATAGGTATAATGTCGGAATGTTCTGCTAAATGTGCCGATGTAGGTGCGACGTCGGGCCGTTGTGAGGTGAGTAGAGATAGGTTTTATGGCGAATCGACCCAAAATGATCATATATCGCCCGAGAACGGACCGTTGAACTGCCGCAAAATATTGATATCGGTAGATCGACATCAATCAGTGAAACTATTTCTTAATTCGGATTGACATCGGACCATATTGGATTCTCTAATATAGCTATATTTTTCAAATATTATTGATAAACGTGAAAAAGTAATCTATTGTTTCATGTGTGCTAATTCAATAAGCAAATAATGATTATGCCAGAATTAATCAAACTAGAATTTCCAAAACAAAATATGTAATACGGTATTATCAAAATTTGATACGTAATAAAGGAAGGTAATAATTAAGATGGCATTTTTATTTTATGATAGAATGCCGCCGTAGAATATAATATTTACAAAAAATGAAAATATAAATCTGTTTAAAATTCTAACAGAACAAGATAATAATAGTGTTAAGAATCTACAGAAAAATTACGTAACTCTATTAAACATGTAGTATAATAGTTGTGAAAAATATTTATCAATAAAATCAAATAACCATCATACACATTGATGCAAGACACATCTTTTCTCAAGTAAATATACTCTGAGAATTTATAAAGTTAAAATATTGAAGAAAACTGATGAAGCATTGCGTGTCACCACTATTACGCGACAACGATAATATCCAGCCAATAACGGCCCGATATCATTTTGATGTTGGTCCAAAATAACGTTTGCGATGACGACCCATGTCGATATGATGTTTTGGCCCGATATACGGACGCCGACGTCGGCCGACAACATTCCTAATTTGCAGCCGATATTGAAGCCGAAATCGGGCCGTTATAGATAACCACTCGGTTTGATATCGGCCGATATCAGAATGCTGCTTGGGCATTACCTAGCCATTTATCCTGGATTCTGTACCAGTACCCTAAATGCCTCTCGTTCTCATGAAAAAGCTAGATGAAGTAGCAAACTCAACGTTTAAACAACAGACCACATTTTACTTTATATCATTATATCTTATTCAAGTTTTACAAAACATAATCTCCGTCCACATATTGACACTCAATCTGACCTGAACGTACATTTCTAAAGACATGATTTATGATAAAGGTAACTAGACCGCATCGATACAACCTCGTTATATTTCGGATAAACCGTGGCATTTTGATTCATTGCATAAATATTTTAGTCTGAAGTCCGATAGTTTTTATAAGCTATAACACACCAAGTACTATTTTCACTTACACCAAACACTTTCGACTACATTGTACATACAAATACTCCAGACTTCACTAAAAATAAAAAGACATAATTTTGCGATCAGCTGCAGGACATTCATCACTAGTAACTATTGATGTTATCAAAGACAATCGATTATTCGTAATTTATCATAAAGGGCCTAAAACATCAAATGCAGATCTATCGAAACTTATTCTGTTGCGGCAACTGAAAATGCTGATCCCAATGTATTGTTGTCTTGAAACGTAATATCATTAATATTGTCGATTTCAGTATTAATTTTATTCATATAAACAAAGATCTACTTCCACATAAACACAAGTTTACTTAAAATATCTGACAAAAAGTCCCACGAATATCAATCTTAGTATGTTTTATTTCAATAGACAAGTCGGCTAAGCATATGGACATTGGTTTGATGCTGCATTTATTAATATTTTACGAAACGAACTAAACATACTAAAGCTATACACTGAGGACCTGTGAACAGCATTGGATAACGGATAGTCATCACTGAAGTATCTAATTTGAAAGTCCTATATATGACCAGAAAATTAATATTCAATGGATGTCACTGGATTTTCAAAATTAGATAAAAATATCATGTAAAGCTCGTTATTATCCAAATAATCTCAGCATGACAATTGGCCATTAATGCGACCACTGCCAGTGGAAAGATAAATCTAACTTGATAAACTGCTCCAGGTGTTTATCTGCTGTGAATGTGGGACATCATTGTAATGTGTAGAAAATTTACCTTGAGTGAAAAAATTAGAACGAAATAATCATCACAAATAATTTGTAGCATGTATAATTTTATATCAGAGAAACTTTAGAATTCATTTTTTAATAAAACACAAAATAAATCAGGATAAAATATCAATTGCTCGGACTACCACTGTTTTTGTTACAAACTATTTATTATTAGTATTTTATGTAACAAAATGCTTAAAGGAACAAAACATCTATTCTCTAATAGAAGTTTTAATTACAGTCCAAATTGAAATTAAATTAAGATAGTACATGTACACTTCTATACTGAACCAAGAGAAACAGGTGAAAACTAATAACAGGATCTTCACAGATGGAATACAAAATAGTCCTTGTAACAAACTGACAAATAAAGATTAATTACAGCATACAAAACGATTATTAATCTGAGTTCCTAAACAAAAACATTAATGAAGATAATAACAAAAGAATGTTTGCATGTCTAAATTAAAACACAAATTTTCATTTGAACCAATAAAATTGATAGAGCCATTGTAAATACTTTATGAACAGTATTTTCAGTTTTTTTTAAGATTTTTCACTGACTGCTTAAAACATACCTAATTATATCCAGCTTATATTACACACTGACTGTGTCTGACAAACAAATATTTACTTGTTTATTTTTTTTTTATTTTTTAGATTATCATCATTATTCACATAAAATACAGGCCTTTTTTTCCACCAATTTGGGGAATTCCACCGACCGGCACCGGTGCTCTCCGAAAATGTCTTAATTGGGACAATTTGCAAATTACCAAAATCTACATAAATGAGTTTTTTGTGTGAAATATTAATGAATTGCATTTCAGTAATGTTCAGCAGTTATATAATTTAACCTAAATATACATACAAAATTAGGCAGAAAAAAAAACAATCTTGAAACAGCAAAAACCCTAATAAGATATAATTCTTTTGGGATTTTTAAATTTCACTTGGAAAAAAACCATACTTTTTTGGCATGGGAATACTCCTTTTGCCGGAGGTAGTTTATAGGGGGAAAAAGCCCAGACAATATTTCAATATTTATTATTTACAATGCGTGTTTACTGGCCTTTCAAAGATTTGAATACACATGTGAAAATACAAGTATACAAAAATTGAGTTCATGTTACGCACCATGGTTGTATAAATATTCCTTTACGATTTTTTTTTCTTTCTGCATGATGTGATCAAAACAGCCGAAAAGCATCTAAATTAACCCTTTCTTAAAACATAAAGTACCAAACTAAATTTTTAGCGGCCCTTAATGCTAACAATAAACAACAAGAAAGTACATAAATTTACAGATGCTTGTGTGGCTAGCTTTGTATTTTATATCCCGAATAAGTAAAACTTTAAATTTATTCTCTTCCGTACATATTTCTTTCAGCACTTATTTAAGTCACAGTTATTTCTATCATCTATTTTGCTTATTTCTATCATCTATTTATGTTTTGGTGTCGACGTAAGGAGACGTTTTCGTCTGGTTCCATTCTGGGGCGTATTGTTTATGAGTTCTTGGTCTTTTCCCACTGCAGAAAATTTCTGGTATGTTCATTTACTACCACTGAAATGAGCATATCTGGTCCAAAATCATATTCAATCTCTCCACATGTAATATTTTCCTCAACAATGGGCTCTTCAAGAAGCAGGAAGTGGTGTTCATGTATGCCCACCGTTTCTTCCAAAGTAATCAAACTGGAGCTGAAGAGGTCTGCCAAACTGCTCAACTGCAAGACATTGTGGCAGCCATTTTCGTGGATCACTGTGTTGTAGCCACTTTTCTCCGAGTTAACTACTGTCCTTGAAATGAAGAGGCCCCTGACTCGACAAAGTTATATTTGAACCTAGGTGCTTTTTGGTTCAAAACAAGGTTTTTGAATAGGATTTACGAAAGTCTTTATCCCACCCACCTTCTGTTCCATTCATATGGAACAGATATCTCTATACTGCTGAAATTTGAAAACACGCTTTTAATAATGGTATCTTGAGATATTTGATGACAATTTTGGAATAAAGACATCCACCTTACACAAACTAATGGCAATTTTCACCCTATAGAATCCTCCTGAAATATAGATTCCAAGACCTCAAGAATTGCGTTATTGGATTATAAATGTCATATTCCCGATCTTTGGTTTCTGCATTATGACAAGCGGGTTTTCACAACTTCCATCAGCTCTCTCGACACCAGTATTTACTAAAGGCATAAAGATGGAGTGTAACGGAGCATCATATGTCACCTGATTGTCACGATTGAAAACTGCTGCCTTCGTCATCATATAATTCATCTTGTAGATTTATGAGCCATCAACAATACATTTTCGGCTCCCCCTTTACGAAGATGTACGCTTCCGATATGAAAAGGCCTTTGCGCCATATCCTTATTCCTTTTCACTAAGATACGAAAAGACAGAGGAATACATATTTTAGGCAGTCATAATGACCCAGCACAGTCACACTGACTTGTACAAAATTCACTGTCTATCACCAAATCAAAATTCTTGCGAAACCACAGGCTCCGTCTATTTTCTGCTAAGTACAAACATATAAGTCCTCTTTCCATATTCTGTTATAGGTTAATCACATCTTTGGTTGAAAACCTTTCACTGAGTATGCTAGCAATTCCTTTAGAATGATTGACATCGTTTCCTTCTTACTCTTTCTTTTTTGACGTTGTGCTGGCTTTAAAATCGTCTGGGTGAAGGAATACTTCTCCTCGCATACAAACAACTTTTGATACTGTAGGAGCATGGTGTACTACACTTCCAATAAACCTTTTGCACATATTGAGTATACACCTTTCCAGATTTAACAATGCCAGCCTTGAACTTACCCTGCAAATACAACAACACATTACTTCATCTTTGTAAGAATATGATTTGGGAATACGTCCAAATTAAGTTGAAGAAATGTATCAAGATCCAGGTTAGCTGAGCGACCTGTGTTGTGTACAATGAGGTTGAGTGATAAGACCTTGTAGTGGCCCTCTGCATTCCCAAGGACTTCAATAACCTTTGTTTTAGAGCTGCTGTTTCAGTAAGATGCCTGAACATGTGTTTTTTTCTGACGAGAGGCAGTCTATTATTTTGGATTCTTCCATCAAAACACACTTTTGGCGTTGATCCTCTTTAATTTGTTTTTTCGTTTTTGATGGCTGAATGCATGAATTTTAGTGTGTCGTTTTATAGTGATGCCTTTGCTCTTTTGGTAAAAACCAACTGGCTACAAGTTCTCGGGGGGGGGTGCATCAATCTCATTAAAGTTGGGTATATCAATTTCGTGAAGGTTTAAACAACATTTTCCTTGACCAGATACCGCATCATAAGGTATTTTCCACATCTATACTGTATTTCATCAATGAATGTCCACACTGCTGGTAATGATATGTGCGTTTTAGTGAACCACGTTACATGGTGTATCATTGGCTGTGGACAGTGCATCTCTTCTTAAAATAAGCCTATATGGGGATAAATAAGGTTGACATCTACATCGGTAATATCCCATCCAAGGTGTCGTCAGCTTTCAGTTCGTATCACTTGATCCTTGTTTATACGGTTTCATTCAAACTGTCAATAAATGAATACGACATGTAACAGAAGCGACGCTTGACCCAGACCTAAATCCTTTCAAAAGCATCTAAATGATCCATCTCTCGTTTTTTGTAACACATGCAAAATTCCGGGAACTCCCTTTAAATGGTGTACTATACAATGTTGTTTCAAACATCTGTGAAAGAGACTCGGCGCTGAAATGACTGTACAAAGCTTAACACAGAATGGTGCATACGAGGAAGCGTATTTAAGAACGAAAACAGCAGAGAAAGTTCACTGCGCTAAGTAAAAGTCAATAACCATCAGCTCCCCTAGTCGTCTGCGAATGCGATAGCACCTACATTATCACAGTGACGCATCATTTTCCGTGAAGATCAAATGTAGAGCATTTTCTGCGCCATCTTCCTAAAAAGTGTTCAAACTTTTTTACTCCAATATGCAGAAACACTGACTTGATTTCCTCAATTCCAAATTTCTAAAATCACGGGGGAAGACTGTGTGCAAACTTCACCATAAAAGCTAAATGAAAGCCATGACATGCGTCTAATATTCCATGTAGCTTTATCAATATGCCTGTATGGAGACAAGGTTCGCCCAGTCATCTTTATCTCCCCATTCATTGAAATTTTAGGATCTGGAGAAGACACAGCATCTTTTGTACGCACTCATTTAAAATTCTTATTTTAGACTTCCGTAGATGAAGTATGGGAATTCTGGAAGGAATACTTTGTACTATTTTGTTTGCATACCATTAGACTCAGTATAGCCATTTGCCTATTTTGTGTTATCTGGTCCACATAATATTCGGTTGACAGATCTACTCTTGTCGCGCCATATCCCATTTTGACCAAGAACATCATCAAGAATTTCTCGAATTTTTCGCAATGTCATCATCTCGGCCATAGCTGTGAGGAATTGCAGAGTAAAATTTTTAAAGACCGAAGATAATAGCAAAGACTGAGTCGCTTCATGTGAGTCCTCTGTAATTATCCTGCTCAATAATTGACATCTGCTCAATAGATTTTTCCAGATATGATACCATTTCATTTTCATCACGCTGAAAGACACCTCATCTGTGTGATGCAATGTCCTCAGATATTTCCTAGTCTTAATTGCTTTCTAAAACCATCACTAAACACTTCTCTCTGCATCAACTTGGTTATCTGCCTTATGTTCATCAACGTCCCTGAAAATTACACGAGAATGGTTTAGCAACAAATCGCGAACATTAAGAAAAATCTGAGTAACCGAAGATTTGTACGAAATGTATAAAATTCAAGTCTGAATAACAGATCATTTGAAACATATTTTTGCTTTTACAAACTGAAAACATTCAAAGATAAAATTTAACATTACTTACGTGGGTACGTTTGATTAATGGTGACCACTTTTCTTTCTGATTGTTGCTTTTCTTAACAGGCACATCCTCGTACCATCCAAAGTTACCAGAACAATCATCTGAAATTATCGTATAAACTTAATAGCTGTACCTCAAAGGATCATATTGAAATCCATAGTGTCGCCTAAGGTATATTTTCTATAAAATATTCCTAAATAAATAAGTATAAGTTAAACCATTCTAATAAATACTGCAGTATGTTTCAAGAAATACTATATAAAGGGAATTCCTATAGTTTTTATGTGCACTTTCTGACCGCACCGACACTTTCTGTGGATAACTAACTTGAAGTCAACATTGTTGAAACATGTAACCCCCAAGACAATCCATAAATAGAGGAATTTTGAATAAATAACATTATGATAAGTTATATCAGTAATCAAATGATGATACTGGATTTATGTTGTAAATGACTAGTATCATGCCTGACAGGTATCTTGCTATTTTTTGTTCCTTGTGTTTACACATCGCATTTTAGTACAAAGACAGTGTTGTTCATATAAGTATATAATTGACTTAGTAACAGAAAAGACAAACTCACTTTCAGATTTAATTAGTATTCAATTATAGCAAGAATTAAGAATTTTTAAAACATTTTTTTTAACTTTTAGCAGACATACATGTAATCAAATTGGCCAGGTACCGCGCCAATACCGCCGAACAGGTGTTGTATTCAAGCGGTTCTTAAAAATAAAATTTAGCCTGGTGAACCATAACATTTTTAGCCATTTTTATGCACACAAAACAAATTATCTATACACAACGAAGAAAAAGAAAAAATTCTATGAAAGAGTTTTTATCAAAATTTAAAAAAATATTCTTCACTATGTATTTTTCATTTACAAAAAGTTCACAAAAGTAAATAAGAAACAATAATTTTATTATTTCATTTGTACCCATTATTGTAAAGATAGAGTATTTACAAATATACTATGATATTAATAATTATCAAAGTAAATCTGTTAAAAAGAAAAAACCGTATTGTGCTGCCTGATGTATATTTTGGTTGGTATTTTATAAAAAAGCACGAAAATTATGAGAATGTTGAAAATCGCTGGCAGTTTCAGCAACAGTGAGTGTGTTCAAAACATTTTTTCACAAAAAAACAAGCCCTGGTGCCTATTTTTTTTATTGTTCATTGTTTTTTCAGCACGAAGTTATCTATCATAAATTGAATTTAAAAAAATACTATGAAAGGAAAAAACTAAAGGAAATTCTCTTTAAAGTGATAATAACCATGTTCATATATTCCATGTATAGTTCAGTTTGAATAATACCTTTACATGAGAATGTATTTACATTAATTTGCCTCAGGAAGACGCCTCGCTTTCTTTGGGTTTTCGGCATATTTTTTTACCATTGTATCTTTCATGGTTTTGCTTAAGTTACTTCATCTCACAATTCTAAGCAAAAATGTATTACTACTGGTACTTCGTGAATCCACCCATGTTAAAGAGTATACAGGAAATTGTTAAATAACCTGATAAGTTCATCACATCTTTTTGTATTCCCCATGTCAAAAAATGAGCTTGAAGAAATTCGTTAACAGCGTTGAACACTTTCTTGTAATTCCAAAAGCACTCGTGCAATGTCAGCTTGAGCAAGATGACTCATGTTTACACACACACTTTGCGGTGCCATCACAATCAGCAAGATTCCAGTTTTTCTGTAATTGGCAGAATCTATTGGTATATCCCTGTAGTGTAAATGGCAAAGTGGCATATTTGTTCGAACGGTTCCTCTCCTGGATTAGGATCTGCCCCCATAAGAAAGTCTTCCTAAATAATCAAGCATTAGTAAAACATGGGCATTGCCATCAAGTTCACTAATGTTCCTGCTTCACCCCTTAGTTTTTCTCATAGAGAAGGTCCTGTACGTTTTTAAGTATGTGTTGTAGAAGCAAATGTCTCAATTGCTTTTTTCTTAAGTTTTGCTTCTGCAACATTTTAGAAAAGTGGTTGTGCCGAAGAAGATTTATGTCAAACACAGAGTTAATGCTTTAATAATCAACCAGAAGACATTAATTATTTGTTGTTGGTTAAATGCCTGTGAACTTCTGTTATACAAATTTAGCAGTAAAGTCATAAGCACTGAATAATTTATTAAATCTAATTTGATGAACTTACGGTCTTTACACCTTCTATGGTATCTCTGATTATGAATGTTTCAAGTATAAATTGGTGTCACAAAGGGTATTTTCAAGTACCATTCTTGGAAAATGTCAAAATGGTTCGACAGATAATGTATGTATAAGTCCGTGATGACTAAAGCACAACTACTTGTTTCTTCCATTCTCAGTTACATAAACAAGGAAATCTGCACACCATACATATCTACATCTTTAAATTTTTTCATTTTCTACAGCATCACGAAGGTGAAATATGGATACTTGTCTCTTCAATTAGAAATTTTGCTTCAAGTTCTTTTCCTTAAGAAAGTATATTTTTGCAATGTCAACATTATGTCTGCGGTTAATTGGAAAAAAAACGCGGAATACACTTTGGCATATATCATCCCTTACATCTGGCAGGTGGTTCAATATTCAGTCCTAATACCAAATGTATGCATTGTCTTCTCAGAATTTTTCCACATCAAAAACATGCGACTAACTGTATTTGAACTTAAATATGCACTTGAAGACAGACTTTATATCATTATCAAAGACTGACGAAAATGACTAACTGGCAGCCAACCTTTCACTTGACTAAATGATTTTGCTTGCTTCATACCTTTGTAACTATCACTAATTTGTTTACTTGAAATTTTAGCCCCCATGTGTCACAAACCCTTTAAATGTAAGGACAGACTGGAATTTTTCTGTACATAAATCTGATGGCACATTCATCATATACCAGAGAGCCATGTAAATGTTCAATTTGATTAGAAAAAGACTCTCAACACAAACACATATGTTTTCTACCATTCATCCAAAGAAAATGACACTTATGGTTCTACAAAACAGTTTATAAATTTCATCTCATCAATAGATACACCACTAAAGAGAGTTGTAATATTAATTAATGTCATTAAAACTTGTCTTGGAACTAAGCCTGTAAAGCTCATAATATGACTATATGTAGTGATTCCTTTTTCATTTGAATTTTCATACAGTAAGACATATCAATCAACTTTGAAAACGTTTACATCCATCAGAGAGAATCACTGTTTTGAAGACAGTAACGTAACACAGAGTATAACAGGTACGGATTCCTATCCAATTGATAAGTTTTTATTCCATTTTATAATTCTGAAATGTTCTTTTAACGGGTACTGTTTTTAGACTTGTGTCTTTTTTTCTTCATGCTTGAAAAATTCTTCAAAACGCTATATAATGATCAGAGGTTTGTCTTATCATCTTTGAATACATAAATTGTTTCGAAGCCATAATTCAGAATTCATAGGAATAACAGCTCCTGAAAATAAAAAAGAAACAGATGAATGTAAAAATGGATAGTGTATACATGTACAAAAGAATGACAAAAGCACATTATAAAGTAATAATATGCTTAAGCAAAATGATTGCCTAATCCTCATTACAAGAGCAAAATGGGAAACTCTTCAATAGTTCTAAAACATGCATACACACCAGTGCAACCACTGTAGAGCACACACTTGGAAGATACAAATAATGGCTGTATATGTTTGAGGTTGTTATTCTGGATAGGTAAATTAGGATAGTATATTTTCAGCTTAACGGAATTTTGATATGTTTTTTAATAGAGAGGTTTTTTTGCTGAGTTAACGACTTTTTTTCCATTAATTCTAATATGCTTGTTTCTGTTAAAACGCCCTACGCTAAAATGACGTCACATTAACTTGCGTTAATTGACGCCAAAGTTTTGTGTTGCGACCAAGAAGAGCGCACCTATATCTTATCAACTGTTTTAGATAACAGCATAGCATATAGAATTGACATGATTTATAGCAAAACCTATTTTAACACTAAATTATACACTCGGTGGTAATACGTCATAACAAAAATAATTTCCACTCTAGCGCATTACACCATGACATATAACGCCCAACGAGCAAAAACAGTGTTAAACACTCTATTGCTATATACTTATTTCTGAATAATTTAACACAATATCCTTGAACTGAGAGATGACTTATCATAGAAGCAATAGATTAATACCTCAAACTAAACTGCGACTTATAATCCAAGAGTTCGACATTTTTATCTTGAGTGTGCAACATAGATATTTTAATTAAGACAGCATAAAGCACTCACTGAACAATGCATGCATGAAATGATACTTAAAAAAGGTCAAAAGGTAACAAGAGTCCGTTGAACAATATATTTCTGCCGCACACATGGTGATAGGCCAGCCAGATACTAATTGGTACCAGTTTCATATCAAGGATTCCCTACAACCATAGATACAGTCTACTCTGTTATTCTTCCATTTTTCTACTTTGATTAATATAAAGAAGTGTGTGAAAATAACATGCTGGTTAAAATCCTTACATAATATTTGACCACTTGTAGACATATAACAGGTTTTGAACTATGCATCCTAAAAAAGTTTGCAGAGAAGGCAATCATCGAGAAAATGAAAATTATGCAATAATAAAAAATTATATTGCCACAAAAATGATAAACTTAGAAGAAAACTAACCAACTCTGTAAGCAGTGGAACCATTCTTTCCTTTAAATTTCTCAAAGAACAATGAAAAAGTCCGCGTACACAAATCAAATCAAGGCTGTTACAAATGCATGTGGAATATGTATTTTGAAATAAAATCCTGGACATGTGATACATGGTTGTCCTTAACTAAGTGAAAACTCTGCAACAGTCCTGTAATTGAAATGTTGCATATAAATTACCTGACCATGTAGGCCATGACATTAAAATTACAATAATAGCCTGCAAATAGATAGCATGCTGGAGAGCAGAGGAACAGAAAGATTTTGGATATCTTGGCAAAATCCTAGACTGTAAAGCTACTTGAATGACCCGAAAAGTATAAAAGAAATTAATTAACAAGAAAGTCATATGTATTCATGACTGACAAAGAAAGTTATATAAACAAATCTGCATATGTCCTACTTTTATCCTACCCTTGATTTTGTTGTTGTGTATACAGTAATCATACCACATATACTTTATGTACAGAACATTTATTTTAATGCCATTTACATAGTAAATTGCTACCTTAACTAGAGAATTGCAGTTCATCCTAACATCTTTTTTATATACCATAATATTTCTACAGCTGTAACTTTGGGGCATTTTTACAGCTGTAACTTTTTTTCATTTAACAGCTGTAAGCTTTTTAATTTACAGGTGTAGCTCATTTGCCAATTTCGAACTGTTTTATCAGTCGTTTGACAGCTGTAAATTGAAATCTAAACTGTAAAATCAATGTTGTAATATAAAATCTAACAGTGAAAATTTGGTATAAGCATGACTTTTAATTTGAACAAAAATCACAGGTCTTTTACAGCTGTAAAATATTCGTACAGGAGCCTTAGAAAACCAACAATACATATTAATGAAAGAAAATGATTTTCCAAAATAACGTCTATCTTATAAATTATAATTTAGCCTACAGGGTAACAAAATAACTATTGAAAAAAATATTGAGAGATTCTAAGACCTAATCAAACTTGTTGATATATTAATATTGATTTGAAAACGTAGACTATTCTATTTTAAACACAAATGCGTCATATTTGTGTAACATTTCACTAGTATTCAACATTTTTAGCGTTAACATCAATTAACGAACATTGCCATGAAATAACCACTGAAATAATATATAGTTCAAAAGAGATTTCAATAGAGACATATAATTACTCGTATATTATATTATATTAATAATATATTTAAGATATCATTCCATAAATAAACGCTAATTCGATTACATTGGCAGGACCAAGAATAAATAAATAATATATATAAATATATATACAATAAATTAAAATGAACTACACATACCTTCCAACAGTAATTTTATTTATAAAAAATACAAAATTGTTTTCGCCAATCGGCTCCATCAGGTACATACAATGTAAAATGGTTCCTGCAAAAAAAAAAGGTCAAAATAATGTAGAGGTAAGGGTATTTTCATCTGTGTATTTCTAGTAACTGTTTTTATGTAATTTTGATTTTCTTGTTATCCAATATTCTTTCTTTAAACGTCTAAATAAACAGTTGCAATTTAAACAAAATTTATGCGATCAGATGATCCAACATAATGCTCCAAAATACATTTTGGAAAAATTTTCCAAAAGTACTGCCTTTAATTAGTTTCTTGATTTTGAAAGCATGCAAAGCCATATTAATAATTTTATACATAATACATGAATAGCAAAAAGTTCGTTCGTTGTCATTAAACCGATGTTGAAAGGCAAGTACAATTTTAATGAGTTTTATATATTATAAAAGATACCTACCGAAAAAAAAGTCTTTTAAAATCGCCTTTAAAAGGATATGCAAATGATTGAAAGAGTAAATATATTGGTAACGTTTTTGTTAAAAAGTTTTAATACGTATACAAGTTAATGCATACTATAATCAGTTGTAAAGGAAATTCGGCCCAGCATTTCGATTCACTTTTTTCTAAATATGATTGTTACATGTCGTTATTTTTTGAATGCGCCTAAATGAGTCACACTTATTAAGATATGCCATCCTTTAAAATGTTCTTTTCTGCACCTGTCATTCAATTCAAAGGTATGTGTATGGTAATTGTTTGCCTCACCGCTAGACTTACAATTCAACCATGATGTATTTTTTACAAAACTATGTTGTGTTATAAAACACAAGGATCCCAAATGTATAGAAGGAGCATAGCCCTGCCGTATAGCAATATAAAAAAAATATGTTATATGAAGTGACACTTTCATACATGTATTCCCATATTGAGAATCTTGTAATGTTAATCAAAAATACCGAAAATTGCGCAAACACAATATTTTTCATAGATATTTTTGCAAACCAAGATGTATGATATCAAAATACTTTTATAATGTTTCCTGCTAAAGCATGTCAGACATTCTCTTGCAATGAAGCTATGAAATGAGTGTAAAAAGTCAGGATGAAATACTATACTTATCACAAATATAATTGCAGTGACACATCACTACCAAATAATTAATAAAGATGGATTTTTAATCAATAAAAGACCAAACATTAAGAACCTTCCAGCGAGAGCAAGTGTAGTCATTCTGTGCTTCTAACCCGGGAACCATGGTCATCCAAATTAGGCTCTTTACTGAGCCAACTGTATGTACTAAAGCATCCTTTGTGTGCAAATTCAAGAACGCGTTTTCGGATATTTTTGATAAACAATTATGTTTAAATTTAAAATTAATTTGTCACAATTCAGTTGTTTCGGACCTCTATATAAGCAACACACTACCTTGTTATTACTCAAACGAACTAGCCAATTCAGATCCAAACAGCTCATAATTTATGTGCTAGATATACATTTTATTACATTTTGGTGGTACTGGAACATTTCAGCCATGTTTTTGAAATGAAACAAGTTTCAAATAAAACACAACGCCAAATCCCTCCTGTTGACTGTTCAAAACATTTCCAATGTTCAGGTCTATTCAAAACATTTCAATGTTGCAGGTGAATGAAATAGAGTCAAAACTACGAAAATACATCTATTGTTATGCATTTGCTTGATCTACATATCGTTTTCATTACTATAAAAACGAGCATTTCCTGAAATCAAGAAGTATGTGCTCGCGAATCGTATCTGTATGTTCATTTGGTCTTAAGAGATAAAATGATATTATCATGATATTGCTGCAACCAAATCAGCCATACAACAGAAAAGGTTTTTCTTTTACAAATCTGACATAAAAAACATCTAAGCCTCACTGTTGAGCTCAAAACAAATATTGCATACCTCGTATGACGAACCTATCTGAATTGTAACATTTCGCCAAATTTTCCAACATCAAATTTTGAGATAACAATTCGTTTATTTGTTGTTCTTCTCGCGACATCTCACACATCAAGTGATTACTGTAAACCATTCTGTCATAATTATATTGTCCATTGATGTTTATAGGTGGACGGTATAGCTTAGAGGTGTGCACACTGCCTTCCAATCCTGAGGTCGGAGTTCGATCCCCCGGCAGCTACTCGGGAATTTTCAGAAACGCTTTTCAGTGTTTCCCACCCAATTAGAGGTGTACTGTCAGGACCCAGGCAAACTTTGCGTGTATCAGTGCAATACACTGGGCACGTTAAAAAACCATGCTGAGTATAGCAATGAGCTAGGGCTAAGTTTAGCGGACAAGCCTGTGTCTGATTTCAGACTCTCTGTAGTGGGTATTTAGTTAATACCCCTGTAAGTATACCCTGAATCTGTAATAAAGGTCTATAAGAATACAGTTTCGCTGAGTTTATTCTTACTTCTGGAATTACTTTTAGCCACCGAACATATATAAATGATATAAACCGAAACTATCCAGCAAGAATATAATCCAAAACACAAACGCATTTAAAATGTAATAACACATAGTCTTGAAGTCGCCACAGTGCTACAAAATCCGTACACTATCCTAGGTTTATGTACTTAACGTTTCTATTTAATCTTCTGAACTTATGTTTTATAACGTGTATACATCATTGTGATCTGTAAAAAATGACCGAGTAGGATTCTTTGTAATGTATCATTTAGCATGAAAATGATGCATTAGACAGGCAGAATATTATACATATATGTGAAATTGAATTGGAGACCTATAAAACCAAGGTAACGTACGAGTAATTTTTAGAAAACCGCCTTTTTTTATGAAACTCGAATATATTTAGACTGCGGAAATACTGTACAAAATCTAAAGGTAATTATTATCCCCCGACGAAAGTCGGAGGGATATAGTATATGGCGTTGTCCGTCCGTCGTCCTTCCGCCGTCCATCCGTCCAGTCCGTCCGTCCGGGACCATAACTAGGAATGGTTGGAAAATTTATTATAAAACTTCATAACAGTTCACCACTAAGAGTTCTTGCGGCCCTTCCAGTTTCAGTCCGATTGCCCAAGTAACACCAGAGTTAAGGCCCTTAGATATTTCAGTGTTAACTATATAGTGTTACTATAAATATGGCAATTACTGCATCATAATTTTTTATCTATTTTGACCTAGAACCTAAGGAAACTTAAACAAAATTTAGATCACCATAATGTGGTTGTGTACACACAATTTCATTCGGATTTTAATTGTAAAATTAAGAGTTATTGCCCTTTGATTGAGTAAAAAAAACCACATTTTGTACATAAAACAACTTACCATTTGGAAGAATTTCATTAAATTTATCTTTCAATCATTTCCATGATAATTTATTGTAAACAAGTGAAGTTGCGTACTCACACCTGGTCACCCCTTACCTTGATTACATCCTCTCCCTATCCCCCGACCCCCCACCCCCCCCCACCCCCCCCGCCCACAAAAAAAATTCTTATTTAAATTTTTTTACTCAAACTTCATATACATGTTCACCAGTATGAGGTTATGGGGCCCATCAAGTTTCAGACAGATTGCCCAAGTAACGCCAGAGTTAGGCCCTTAAAGTTTCCAGTGTTAACTATAATAGGGTACTATAGATCTATAGATATGGCAATATTCTGCATCATAACTTTTGATATAATTTGACCTTGAACTATGAAACTTAATAGAATTTAGAGCATTATAATGTGGTTGTGCACACACACAATTTCAACGGGTTTCTTTTGTAACTTTAGAGTTATTGCCCTTTAATTTTCTAAAAATCCACATATTTGTACATAAAAATTTACCATTTGGCAGAATTTCATTAAATTCTTTCATTCTTTTCTGTGAACATTTATTATAAACATGTGAAGTTGCGCACACCACACCTGGTCACCCACTTGCCTTGGTCACACCCCACCCTCCCAACCCCACTCCCCTCCCCCCCCCCTCCAAAATTTTTTTTTTCCATTTCTTTTTTAGATTTTTTTCAAACCTTCCATGGATATTTATCAACATGCAAGTTGTACCATTCCCCCCACCTCACTCCTCCACCCAGTCATGCCCACCAATGATCATGCATCCTTTGCCCCCCCCCCCACTCCCCCCAATCTTCACCCTTTCACCCTTTTTTTCATTTTTAATTTTCCCTTAATATTATACCAACATGTGAAATTTGTTTCCTCTCTCCCGTTCCCCCGCACCCGCAACCCCCTGAAAAAATAAATATATTAAATTGTGACTGCACAAACCTTGTCTTCAGCCATGTTCAAGATATCTTCCTGTGTTCTCTTAAGAACATCTGTTTTTAAGTTCAAATGTACATGTTAAAACGCAACACCTGGTCCCAAACCACTCAAGACAAATTTCGTTCCAGTTAAACTTCAAGCTCACATTTCAATTAACTGCATTTAATTTTAAAAGCTAAGCTTACTACAGTAAGCATATCCCATTCAAAATAAATTCTTTAGTCAGGATCAAAGTATCATACATTATTATGTACTCTTTTATTAAACATTTGTTTTCTGTTAAATTGATTTGACTAATGAAATATTTGCTTCTTATTAACATCCTTAACTTTTGCCGGATATATTTTTTTGCCATTACTCACCACAAACCCTTCGGGGGATACCAATTCATCGAATATTACTTGTTTGTGTATACATTCTGTAAAAAGCACACCCAATGAAAAATGGATAAACTTACAATTTCTAATTGATGATATATTACAGTGATGCCGCAAGAGGCAGTTTCTCAACATCTGATACTTGGAATAGTAACAACATTAAATCCCAACAAAATTATAACGGTCGTGCTTGCATGTTCAGTAAACATGCTTTATTCATATTAAAGCATACTGATGTCAATTGTTGGTGTTTTTTTTCCACTGACATTGTTAGTTCTCCAAGATGGCATATATGAGTGGCGACAGTTTACGTATGTCACATTTTAACATTCCGTTGTCCACTAAAGGTCAAAATCATCGACATCTACAATAAAAGGAATCTATTGGAACCCAAAACATTTTTAAGTGGAAACATTAATTGCTCGATTTATTGAGAAATATCATTTGATTTAAAAGTATTACATTTATACGTTTCGTGTCTATAGTCTGATACGTTTGAAAAAAAAATCATATTTCCATAAAATATATATAAAATTAAGATTAAATTAATTAAAGTTTTAACACAATTGGTTGATAATATCTTATCAGAAAAGAAAATTATTTTACTAACTTTATAACTTATGAAAGCCGGTGGAAATGTAGCTAAGATAAGCTGGTTATCTTAGTACCTTCATTTTGTATAAATCGTCATTTCGGGAAAGAGTGTTACAGCAAGCCTTTTTTTTACTTAGAACTGTTATATAAGAAATGTCTAAATCTGACAGTCAGTATTGAAACATTTGAGTGCAATTTCATTCGAAGCCAATGATAGTTTCAAAGAGGGAGGTTCCGTAATTTCATGCACAAGGTTATCAAATTGAGTTAGAAAGTGATATCCGTTCTTAAAGAATGAGTGCATTAAAGGCTTCAGTAGATGAAGCTTTGCCAAATTTCTGGAATACGAAATCGAAAAACTAAAAACTAGAGAGCTTACAGATAACTGGCCCAAATACAATTAGGTTAAGTATAATAAACAAAGAACATATAATACATTTACATAATTAATTAACCTTACGTCATTTGATACAAAAACATCGCACTTTATTTCTGTTCTCATACATTATGACAAGATGCCGTCTTACATCAGCCTGAGAAACACTGGGCTTCTACTCTGTAATCATTTAAAGCTAATGGAAAGGTTGTTTGTAGATATTTATTCCATTTAAGTTCAGAGGCATGTCTAAGTTTAGCCTTGAAACCAGGGGCCGTATTCATAAAGCATCTTAAGTATAAATTTTGACTTAAGTTCAAGATTTTACTTAAGTTTGTTGTGATTTCAGCTTAAGGTATTGGACCCCTAATAGTAATGTTTAAAAAATGGCATTTGCTTGGTATATTCTTAAAGTTGCCCATGTTTCGCACTGTGTTGCAAATTTTAAACAACTTTTACCGTGCCGTTTTTTGTAAAAATTTTGTATAAAAATTTATTGTACATTTTCGTCAAGCATCAAGTAGAGACCAAATTTCCAAAAATGTGAGGCCACTATCTAAAACATTTGCCGAAATTCATTACGTGCATAATTTTGATAAAAAAACATTCAAAACTAATGTTAAACTTTTTATTATAGAAACAACACACAATATTACGATTAACTAGCGTAAATATTCATTTTTTTCAAAGGTGCCTCAAGTAAAAACAATTATAAATAACAGAATTCTAACTGCAACAATGAAACTTAAAAGTCCGAATCTGTGGGTCTGTTTTGAATTTTTGCTACAAATGTAAAGGTATTTTAAACTTATACTGAAATAGTAATTTATTAATTATTTGTTCATTTTTGTTTTCACATTGTTAATTTTTAGTATTTTTTATATCAGTAAATCATACAAACGGTAAATTATATCTTGTAACATTTTAAATAAAAAAATAAACAAATAGTAACGCATAATACACTGTTTTGTCTTGATATTGTAATATTAAAACTTGCATTTTATATCCGGGATTGTAATTAATTACTTCTTTTGTTGCGGAGAATCCAAATGTGATCAAAGTTACAAAATATAAAAGTAACAAACCCAGTGTGTTCTCAGATCCCAACAGAGTCCGCTCAAATTTCATAATTCCACAATTCTTTATTTTAATTTTGTTTAGTATAATTATATCTACTAAATACAAACCCTAAAAAGTTTTTAATTTTCAATTGTTATAACCCATTTTCAATTTCAAAGTGAGAAATATTGATTTTTTTACTAATAGGAATTCGTCTGTAAGGTCATTCCGTTTGAGAATCAATCTGTATACCTTTAACCCGGGGGGAGGGGGGGGGGGGGGGGGGGGGGTCCGTTATTTTACAAAGATGTAATCAAAGGTATTCCAAGACTAGCAGCCAACATGCCTAAAAACCCACCGTCTTATTTTTTGTTTTTGTGTTAATTTAATCACTCCAGATCCCACTAGTTGTTTTCTTTGATTAGGTGTAAGATATGGTGATATCATGTTTCTCTTATCATTATCTACCAAAATCATACCATTTCCAAGTATTTTACTAACACTAGTACTGGCAAGTCCTGACAAAGCGTCGATGCCTAGAGGAGCTAATATTTTTGGAGCTATTTTTGCTGCCATTGGAAGAATTGTTTTTCCTATTAATCCAGCCAAAGCTCCTAAAAATCCTCTATTTTGACCTTGACTGGACATTTGTTTTTTTTGAAATTGTAATTTCTAATCCCTTTTTGTTTTTAATAGATTTTTCAATTTGATTAATTTGTGTTTTTGTTAAAAGCAAAGGAAAGTTTCCACGTAATTGTTCATGTTTTAATGTAAAAGTATGTGGAATGTTGTCATTGTAAGCTTTTGCTAAGTTTTTCTTTTGCCCATCTGTTAAATTTACATTATATTCAATATAATATGATAGCATTATATATTACATTTATATTTTATTTAAACAATAACAAGTTCATTTCTAACAGGATTTATTTCAACTGTTTCTTCGTACAATACAATTGCGTAAACACGGATATTAGCTGCTGGCGGAATATTTAATTTAACTGTTAATGTAATATGCTTAGGATCTTCTGCAGTTCTTTCCTTTTTAAATTCTAAGTTAAAATGAACAAATCCAAACAAATTTTGAAAAAATTAATTGTCTTAAAGTCTATTTTGAAAATTTAATCTATTTAAGAGACTTCCAGTAGTTTCATTATTTTGTTTATAATAATAATTAAGAACATCATCATAAATTCTAGGTATACTTGTATATTCCGTTTCGGGATAAAAAACACCGTTACCAACTTCAAGACGGCAAGATTCCAACATACAATTATTATTTGCTGCATTAACTTTAAATGTATCTAATAAATGTGGGTTATGTTCTTGTGAATTACTTTTATCAGGTCGTTGTAAATAAACAAACACATGTTCGGGTTTTGTTACACCAGCTGTTTTTCTAAAAGTTATATTATTCTGTTGTGTATCTGTTAACTGTGTTATCATTTCTCGGAGATATTTCAACCCCTCGCATTCTTATATCTTTCAGAAATTATATTAAGTCCATAATCATTAAAAATTAAACGTTGAACCCACAAAATTAATTTAGTTACAATTAGCCTACCTGCATCAGCAGCATTAGCTCTGTAAATTAATTCATCACCATTTGTTAATTGTAATGTTATTTGTATTTGACTTGGTGGTAACATGTTTTGTTCCAAACCCTGAAAAAATGAATAATTATTTAATGAAATTTTAGCATTTACATTATTACCACCCTGGATTGATACCTTTCTTGATTCAAAACCTTTATTTGTATCCAGCTTGGTCATCCCTACTTTCAGCACTAGCGGTTTTATCTAAATAAGTAAATTCGTTTGTTCCAGTTGATTCTGCATAAGCATTAGATAGTTCAACTAAATTTTTTTTACATTTATTACCTTATATAAATTATTAAAATCATAGACAATTTTCCATTTTGTTTAACTATTAGCTGATCAATTATTGAAGCTGCATTATTAATTAACTCCTTGGGGCCGAAATGCGACTAAAGGCGCTATATTTTCTACCCCGGTAGCGTCGATATCCGACTATACGCGCGTTATCAGGACTCCCCAGGACGGCGATTGACGAGTATAGTCGCGGCACCGAGATCATGCTGATTGCATCACATACTTTTTAATTTTGATAATCTTGATAAAAGCAAAATTATTTTGCATACCGGCTATTATTTTTTAGATGTTATAACTATCAATTATGCAAATAATTAGTTTCCTTGTTAAAATAAATGTTTGTAAATATGCGGTAAAAGAAATAAAAAAGACGGACTCCTCTGTGTTTCGTTCATACTGTATTTCAAAAGATTAAAATAATGTCGGCTGCCAGAGATTTTTCTTACATCGAAGAAAATATTTATTATCATGCTGATTTTGACATATCAATTCCGTCGGATGATGATTCCGACGATGAAATTTCAGGATTGTCGGAAAATGTTAAGTTTTCGAAAGCTGAAAGATTCGTACACTTACATCGCATTAAATTCAAATGCATAAAAATAACACAGCAAAACATGTTTCATACATAAAAATGTGTGTAAATAAACGCTTTTTGCAAATTTAATAATTCTTCAAAGATGGGTGTAAATATTACAACTTAACTGTCTCAGTGCGTGTCACACAACGTTTGTGTACATAATTAGTAATTAATTTACATCAAAATAAACCAAATTGGTGTTAATTTTGAGTAATGCCGATGTAAATACTCTGTGTTAATAATATATTTCTATTTATTGGAATTTAATGTGTTTACATGTGAAAAAAAGTAATAAAATCGGAAATATTTATTAAACGCAGTAGGTGTGTAAAAAATGGTAAATGTTTCGAAGTGAAATTATTATTCTATTTGGATATAAGTTACGGACGAAAGTGATATATATAAATATTTGTCAAACTAGGAAGATTTTCTAAGTATAGTTTGCTTACACCCATGTTATTAATATTTCCGTACATGATTTCAATTGACTGCATGCGAGTGTGATTATGATAAGATCAGATAATGTTCTTCGACGTCAGGTGGTAATTCTTATCTCTCAAGCAATTTGATCTCCATCAGCATAATTATTACCATTAGCAAGTTTATTAACTTTAAAACTTACTTCAAAATAACCATTAAACCAGTCAAAATATGAGCTTCTATCATTAATTGTAAAGTGATACCCGCTTTTTTGTTGTTTAACATTATTTCCCAGGACGGATATTAAAGGTGTATCTAATTGTATAGGAGTTAGTTCGTATCTTTCACAATATTGTTTTGTTCTAAACATGTATATTATATATATATTTTTATTTTTTATAAATTAATCTGTTAATTCGTTTACGCGTTCCAGAACCTGACAATATTTTATTTATTCTTATATTAATATCCTCCTCCTCATTATTTGAATGTGTTTTTTTGTAATTCCTTAGCAATTAAATTACCAACAGCAGTACGAGCCTGAGGCTCATAGGGAGGCTTGACCGGAGGAGCAGGTGTTACAGGTTTTTTTTAAACTTTTGATTTTTTCTGTAATTTTATTAGCAGCTAAATTTCAAGTGCAGTTTTTCCTGCAGTTTCCAGAGCTTTTTTTCCAGCAGATGCAACAGAAGATGAAAACAAATTTGTTAAAGTATCAAAGATGCCTGTGCCAGAGATGGAATCTCTACCAGTTTTTATTATTTCTTCTCCGGTTTGAGCATCAACATAAATAAATATTCCTTTATTTTTATCATAAACTTTCTTGTACATTATATATTAATTAATTTCTTTTAAAATTAATGTAAAACTTGTTTCAACCTCATTAAAATTGATTATTCTACCGAATACGTCTGTAATATATATTCTAATTGAATTTATAACATTTTTATAAATTTCAGAATATCCGACTCTGTTTGGTTCTTTTGTAAACGGATAAACTCTTGTTAAATATGCAGTACTTAAAGCATAGATAATATCACTAAAATTACCATCAACAAGTGAACTATCAATAAGATCACAATGAATGTAAATTGTATCCACAGAGTTAGTTATATTTGGTGTTGTTGTTCCCCATTCAGTATTTCTCAAACGTTTTTTCTCAAATCCAAGCAATGTAGAAAATTTGACATTCTTAAATCCAATATAAAAATATCTTACTTGAAATTTAATCTAAAACTACTAAATCAAATTCCAAACTTATTGGGGCAATGTCTGATTTATCAAATTCAAAATCATCATTATTTTTTAATGTTTCCCTTATATAATTATTAATGTCTCTATAACTGTAGGAACCATTTGTAAATATAATATCTTTCCAATCTTTACCATTATTATAACGAATTCTTGTATTATCATATTCATCACTAATATTATGCCAAGAATAAGTCATTGTATTTATACTATCCAAACCGATAACGTAAGTTTTATTTTTGTCTGAAACTAAACGGCGACTAAATCTGATTGTAAAATCACTCGGAGTATTTTTGTTATCATCTTTAACTGTTTCAGAATTTAAGACTATTTTTTGTCCAATTTATATATTCAAGAAAAATAATTTTTATATAACATTTCATGTTTTTCTGGTAACAATTTATTTATTTTTAATAGTTCATCAATTATGCTAATACCTTCATTTGTCAGTTCTTCATTATTATTTTCAGCATCAGTTGAACCACAAATAAGTTCTAAGTCATTAACCAGTTCTTTTGGATTACATGGACAAAGATTGGAATTAAAACCTTCTCCTCTAATTACATTTATAAATTTCATAGATCTTTTATTGATAGGTAATCCTGATTTTTCTGTTAATTCTTTGAATATTTTTCTAGAAAGCATTGTATCTTTTTTATTATTGTTATATCTTTATTAATCAAATCAATTAAATCATTATCTACCATAACATTAATAACTTCTTTTCCAGTGTTTTTATTTTTAGCAACCAATTTGTTTTGACTATAAAGTTTATTAAGATCAATAATTAAATTACCATATTGTCCATTTGGTAAAACTTTATATGGATTATGATATCTTATTCCCTTTCCAAATACCTCTGAGTCTTTAATCATTTTTGATAAACGTTCATTGTATTTTCTAAGATTTTCTCTGTCTGATTCTAACTCCGAAACATACTCGCCTGCAGCCATAGGTTCTGCATTTGTAAATTCAATTATTTCATCTGGTTCTTCTCCGCTATATTTATTTATACCACGAGTAAAGTTCTTTAAATTCTTGGTAACCTCTTTTTTTGTTTTTATCCAATTAACTCTGATAATGTGGGTAATTTCCATTTTGATAATACATCTTTATTGATATTTATATCTAAAGTTGCCCCAAATTTCTCTGATTCATCATTGTTGGTACCGGTTTTTCGGATATTCTCATCTTTTCTCTTCTATAATCTCTATTTCTGAAATTCATCCTGTTTAAACATCTCTGAACAGGTTCATCTCCACAATCTATTGGTGTATAGGGAGCCGGTTTTGATGGTAATAATGGTTGCGGTTCTTGAAATAGCTGTGGTAAACCTTGATATGTTTGTATGTCTTTTATTTCATCACCGAGTGATTCTAATTGTTGTTTTATTACAGGTAATGCTTTTAATTCTTTTGATAATTGTTCTTTTTGACTTTCCATTCCTTCCGTAATTGGTTTATAAAGGACCATATATGATAAGGTGTGTTTTGGGCCCCCAATTCAATTTTGTTTATAAATGCATCATTAGACTATAAAATATGTCTATTTTCTTTATTTAGTTGCCAATTATCTAAATTAAGTCAGTATTTTTTTTTAAAAATACTGATTTACATATACATGCGTCCAAGTGTGTGAATATTTGCTTTACAAGGGGGTATGCTTTAAAAAAATGTCATATTGAAGTTATTACTTAACTTAAATTAGAAATTTGCTTGATCATTCATTGCTAATATAGTGTGAATTTTTTTTTGAGATTTAATATCCACTATAATACTTGGATAAGAAAAGAAATATAAAGGGAGATAACTCTTCTTCACTCAAAACAACTGGAAATTAAGGTAAAAATTAACTAAAATGCATATTTTTTCAAATTTCCACCATAAAAACACATCATGAAATGTTAATTGTTTTATATCTATTTTATCTTATTTTGTAAGTTTAGAAATTGTCATGGTTACAAATCTAATGACTTGTTACCATGGTTACAGATGATTTTATATGCATTTTTAACAAGGCATCCTTATTTCTCCTCAATTACTCAAGTTTGGTTGAGATATTAAAAAAAGAAGAAAGTTTATAGTTAACATAGTAAAACAATCGGCTGAGCGCGAACTATTGTATCTTGTCTTTATTTAGATACATTACAATAGTGTTCGCGCCAGCCCACGAAATGTGTGGTGTCATATGAGAGTCTGTGGTGTTAAAATAAAAACAAGAGACTATAAAGATCCAGATTGCTCACCTGAATTACACTGCTTGCTTGAAACAATTTTGGTAAGATTGGCCATGCAAGGAAAATATTTGTCAAATTATTTTGAAATAGGTCATGTCTGTTCTGTGAAGATGGTTATAAAAGTTTCCACTAAATAAATATGGACAGGTATGGGTAGAGGAAAACAAATGATAAGAAAATAAAATTTTTTTTTTTTAAAAAACTTGACGGGGTGGTTTTTTAAGCTCTACTTTTCAAAAAAAGGGAGACTTTTGGCACTCCCCCCCGGCGCCGCTCCCGGGGGGGTTTTTTTTTTTAAATTAAAGACAAATATCTCGTTCCTATCAAAGTTTTTTGAGTTGAAATTTTAAATTCTTTTTTACAATTAAAGTCAAAAACCCAAAAAAACCCCCCCATTCCCCCCTTTTCTGATTTGAATTTTGACAAAATTTATCCCCTTTTTTTTACTACAATTTTTGGTTCAAGTTTGATAAAGTCAAATATTTTTTTTTTACTATAAAAGTTTTTGATTTGAATTTGGGAAACTGCTAACGGGGGAAACCCCTAAAAAACGGATGACAGACAATGACGATCAAAAAATTTCCCAACCCAAGACCCCTTTGGCTGGTGTTTAAAAAAAGAGCCAAAATTAAATGAAATACGGGGTGCAAAAAAAATGTAATGTACCTTTGTGTCATATGATTGGGTGATGATGTAAAACCCAATTTTACTTTTAAAGTTTGAAACAAATCTTTTTTAATATAAGTGCAATAGAGTGAAATGCCCCAAAACCCTTTAACCTGAGTTCAATAAAAAAGGCAGATTTTTCCATAAATCCTGGGCAAGATTTTGGGTTTTCCATTTTATCTTAAAAGGGTAGGGATTTTATGGAACAAAAATTTTTTAATTTTGAATCAAAACCCTTTCTTGAAATTTAAAAGATATAGTAAAAGGGGGCTGGGGGGTTAAAACCCCTTAAAATTTCCTAAGAAAAAGGGAAAACATAATTCATGAAATATTGCTGCAAAATTTATAAATTTTTTTTTGATCATATCATGGGGGGTGATGTTTGTGGAACAATTTTTTTTAATTTTTGAATCAAACCCATTTAGAAAAAAGGGCAGTCTAAAAGACAGAAAATCCCCCCCCACTGCTTGGTTGTAAAAAGGTAAACCTTTGACCTTAACAAGACCTTAAACCTTGAACGGACAGGGCTAACTAAATTTCCCTGCCCCTCGTCTTGATGAGGTGATCATTTGCCCCAATTTATAGAATTCCTTCAAGGGCTTTAGGAGATATGCGCGGACACAAAAGGGAAAGGGCCCTAAAAACCTTTACCTAATTGTGACCTTGACGATAAGGAAAGACTCGTGAGTCCGGCACATCGTTTTTTATGGGGTGATCTTTTGGGACCCAAGTTTTTAAATTCCTTAAAGGGTTTTGGGAGATAAAAGACGGACAAAAAATGGAAGGCTCAAACCTTTAAACCTTGATTTAAAGGGCCCAGACTCGTTTTTTTCTCACATCGCCCTGGTGAGGTGATCTTTTCCCAAAATTTTTCCTGAAAATCCTTAAAGGGGGGTTGGGAGATAGGGAGCGGACACAAAAGTTTTAAACGGAAGGAAAGCCCGGAGCCCCTTTCCTAAAAACCCCAAAACCCTTGTGGCGGGGGTTTAAAAATGGACAGAATGAAAGTGCGTCAAAATTTTCAAACTGAAATTCTAAGAAAAAGGGGAATAATTCATGAAAATTTTGGTTTAGGAGTTTATGATCCTTGTGCCCATATTGTGGGTAAAGATAAACAAAAAATCTTTTTTAATTTTTGGGAAAAAAAGTTTTTTCAGAAATTAAACTGAGAAAAAGGGAAAAAAGTTCATCAAAATTTTAACCGGGGGTGACCGGGGAAAACGCCGATCCAAGTAGGACAGTTCTCCAACTTTCTTATATCGACTAAAAAATTTAAAATTGTTTCCGTGAACTTTGCCCCTTTGAATCACTGCATAAAAACTTGCATGCAACAAGTTTGGGCCTGAAAAATACTGAAATAGATATAAATCCAGAAGGAAAAGAATTATTAAAACCCTAAAATAAAATTGCCTCTTTCCCCCTTAAAATTTGGTCATCTTTTTCGGGAAAAAGATAGTTGAAATCGTGCAAGCATCCATCACCTTTTTTAAAATTTTCTTTTGCAAGAATAAACAAAAAATGATGCTGAAATTTTTTTTAAAATGTAATTTCTGGAAAAAGATTTGACAGGGGGGGCTAGGGGACAAGGGAAATTAGCAGAACCCTTTATTATAAAGAAAACTCTTTTTTCAAAGTAATTTTTCTAATAACAACATTTTTAACAAATCCCGGAAAATACAGTCCTGAAATTTTTTTTAAAAATGACAAACCAGATTTAAAATATAAATTACTTGACACACTGTAAGGATTTTATTAGATAATAAAATTCTATAAATGATAAAATGTAACAAAACTGAAAAAAATTTAAAAATAAACTAATTATTATACAACAAAATGATATTTTTGTTTTTTTTCCCGGGTTTTGAGTTAAACATTATTTTGGGTTGGTATGGAAGCCCTTTTTTAAAAAACCCTATTTATTTTTTAGAGCATTGTCAATACTTTGATAAATTAAAAAAAAATCACTCCTTGAATCCAAAAATCAAATCCTTAAAATTAAAAAATCCTATTTTCCGCAATTTAAACACACGGGTTACACAGAAAATTCAATTCAAAACCCCTAAAATCAACTTCTTTTCTTTCTTTCCTGTTTTAGTTTCCCCTTGGATATGTTTTTAAAGACTATTTTTTTAAGAAATAAGATAAAGAAATTCTTTCTTTGTGGTATGATTTTCCATCAAAAAATAAGCCATTCTCAAATTCCCCCCCCCCCCCAAAAAATGTTATTTCTGTAGCCAAAAAGTTTTTTGTCCGATATTTTAAACCCCAATTTCGTAACCCCAAATTTCCCATTCCTGAAAAAAAAGAGTGAAAACAAAACTGAAGTGCCCCATTATCTTTTAAAATATTTGTTTAATTAAAACATTTAAAAATTGCAGAAAAAAAAATATACAAAAAAGTTGAAATATTTTTTTTTTTACTCGGGCACCATTTTAAAAATTTGGTTTCCATTGAAGTGAATTTAATAATTTATATCATTAAATAGTAGCAAAAATAATATCCAGAAAAAAAGAGTGTAAATTGCCCTAAGTGCTCCCCTGTGTTCAAACTTCAATATTTTTGTGTAATGGTCCCAAAGTAAAAGATTTGGGGCTTTTTCCCTATGTTGCCTGTTTTGTAAAATTTTTATTGGACCTGTCAAAACATTTTCCCGTTTTTCATTATATTCTTTTCTCCCTTAACATGGGTAGCCCTTTTTTTGGCCTTAAGGCATAATCTGGAGAAAAATTATAGACATCAAACCCTTAATCACATCCCCTAAAAACAAAGCTGTGAGATAAAGAATTCAAATCAACGGGCAGTTTCTGTGATAAAAATTTTTTTAAAGGGTTTTTTTTTTCCTTTTTTGGGGCTCAAGGGAAAACCCCAAACTTTGCATGGATAACTTGGATTTAAAAGGGAATAACCCCCCTTAAACCTAAGGCCCACAGAAAAAATTGGGGCCCCCCTTTTGGGACCCTCTGTGCCCTTTTGCCCTTTGAGATGGAAACCTTTGGGGTTTTCCCAAATGCCTCTTTTCTTATTGAGATTAACTTTTGGCCAAAAATCCAAAATATAAACTTTATTACTTCATCCCTGTCAAAGTTTTTCCCGGGGAATTCAAACCCAAAACAATACGACACCCCATACACAAAACAGCCTTTTGGGCTTGACAAAAATATATGTAAAGTAATTTAAAATTTTTTCAAAAATATCTTACTGTTTAATAAAAGTTTAACGTTTGACTGCATTTATCTTTTTTTTTGCCCCAAACGTCATTATCCCATTTGCATACATTCCTGAAAACAAAAAGTTAATATCATTTTTTTCGAAAATAAAATTTCAGCTCAGAAACCGCTTTTAAATTTAAAGGAAATTTAAAAAAATTTTTTAAATTTTTCACCTTTTTTAAACAGGTTTTAAAAAAAATTTGCTCCCTTCAGCTAAAACCCTTGTTGAATAACTACAAGGTGTTTTTGTCACAAAAACATATGTTTTCCCCCCCCCCCTAGGGTATACATTCCCCTTTCGCACCGTTTTATGCAGCGACGGGGAAACCGTGTTCGCCACTTTAAAAACTAGGTTTGGGTTTGGGGATCCCCGGGGTTTCCCCTCCTGTGAATTTTCTTCAAATCCCCCCCGCAGTTTGACCTAAAAACCGGGCCAAAAGCTTAATCAGGTAAAAGGACGAAAGACGAGGGGCAAAGGCAGAAACAGTATGTCTCCGCCATGTGACAAAAAATAAATTTTTAATGTAAGCTTCATTAACTTGTAAATGAAAAAGACCCTATAGGGTAAAAAGACCTATTTTTTAATTTTAAAGGAATGTTCAATTTTTAAAGTTTTTAAACCCGGTTCTTGGGGTTTAACCCGAAAAAAGAATTTAAATCCCCTTTAAAAACAAAGTTCAAAAACTCACAAAATTTAAATGTGAAATCAATTAAGCAGATCAGGAAAAGAAGTTGTTTAGTTTTTTTCTAGTTTTTAGCTCTGGCACTTTTTGAATCCCATCAAACTTTCTCACAATTCGGGTCCTCTGAAAAAAAAATATTTAAAACATGAAAAAATTTTTAAAACATAATACTATGGATTTTTTTCCTGAAACATCCGAGAAGATATTCCCACTGAACCTCCCCTAGGAAATATGAAACCTACACACCGATTTGGGGAAAACCCAAATTCCCCAACTGCGGGAAAATGTATTCTACAAAAATGTGATGGTTTTCATGTCTTCGACTTTTTCATATCGAAACTGAGAGTAGGCTTTAAAATTTTTAAGGGAAATTTGTGCAGACCCCACTGACCACTTTTAAAAAGGAACTTTAAACTCCCGGGTTTTCTTTTTTACTTTTTTTTTCATTTATTGTTGCAATTAATGACTGGGGAAAATTTCCTTGAAAAGCATGTGTCCAGGAAAAAATGGACTTCCCCAAAGGGAAATACAATAAAATGTCTTAAATTTTTTTATAGATTATATGTCATGAAAAAATGAAATTTTTTTTAATCGTGATCTTTAAAACCTGTATATTATTCCTGAAACGGGGTTTTAGGGATTTCCAGACAAAAAAGTCAAAAAAATATTTCTAGCAAATTTTATACACTCACTTTTTTGGGAAAAGGGTGAAGTTTCTGGGGGTTCATGAAAAATTTTGTTAAAAATACTTTTTTTCAGGTTTTCCCATACCCCAATCTGCGGCCCCAAAAGGGGATCAGACAAATCTCACAATAACTTGTTCACTGAAAAAGAAATTAACTTATCTAACAAAGATTGTGAAATGAACAAAATTTAATAAAAATGACCACGCCACGGGGAAAACCAACATAGTGCATTTGCAAACCAGCAGGGTTTCCAGACCAGCCTGCGCATCTGTCCCGCCCGGTCAATCCATACTTTTCGTTTTAAAAGCCTTTTGAAAATTGAGAAACCTTAACAAAACAGAAAGGGGACCTGACCAGACTGCCAAAAAGCTTGTCGAAAAGGGCCCCTATTTGGTTTTCCCCTAAATTTGGCTCATATTTTGGGCCACGGATCATATCTAAGACTTTTTTTATTTAAAAAAAAAAACAAACAAATTTGTATTTTGGCCACTCTAAGCATTTTTTAAAAAGGGGAAATTCTTATCAAAATTCAAATTTATTTTCTTAATCAAATTTTCAAACACAATTAACTCTTTGGTTACATTACAAAATTTATCATTCAATCTTATTTTGGGGGGAAAAAAATTAGAAAAACAACCAAAAACATAACGGGAACCCCTTTTTAAAAATGCCCCTTTAAAAATTTCAAAAGAAGCTTTTTTTCCTAACATAAAAAAACAATCGGGGGGGGGAATGTAACCAAGAAATGAAAAAAAACCCCCAACCCCTTTAAAGGGATTTCTAGATCACGGTTACCTCACAGCTAAACTCGGGTTTTTTTTTGGGGGGAAAAGGGGTTTACAAAAACAGCCAGACATTTCCATATTCAAAATGACATGGTTTCCCTTAAAAATGTCCTGTCGAAAACTTTTACAGGCGATTTGACCCCATCACGTTTTGTGTGCTATAAAATGAATACGGGTTCCCAAATTAAAGAAATGTCTAGGCCCTGGAAATTTGGGCCCTTCTACCTGCCCCGGGTACCGGACGACAAAAACCCTTTACCTCGGGGTTTTTTTTTCCCAACCCTAAATATTTTATTTATTTATTTTTTTGGGGTTTAAAACGTCCCACCGACACAATTTTGGGGTCAAGGGGCGATTTTCCCCAGCTTTTAATGGGGGAGGAAGACCCCAGGTGCCCCTCCGTGCACATTTCACACGAGGGGGCACCTGGGTAAACCACCGACCCTTTCCGAAAGCCACGGGATGGCTTCCTCACGTAAAAAAATTTCTACCCCCCAAATGGGGTTTTTCGAACCCACATCGATGAGGGGAAAAAGGGTTTTTAAGTCAACGACTCTAACCACTGGGCCACGGGGGCCCCCTACCCCTGAATAAGTAATGTTTTTAAAATTTTAATAGTTTTCAACTGTTATTTTCTAAAGATATGAAACTTACAGTGTAAAAAAAATTTTGTGTGAAATTCTAACAGGGGCCAAAATTTTTTAAAAAATTTCCAAATTAAAACAAGACGAAACGTGAATTTTTCCACAAAATCACTGTTCTGACGTCAAAATTATTAGGGGCATGGCTCAAAGGGCCCATGCACGCGCTGGAAAAAAAAACCGTTTAAAAAAGGGCAAAAACTTAATGAATGTTCCCCGGGATGTACAAATAACCCTTGGTAATGTAGTAAAGTAAATTTTTCACTTTTTTTAAACTGATAAATGGTTTCACATTCATTTTTTTAAATAGTCCCCAAGGTCGTAAACATGAACAGTACCCCGGGTATTCCGTTGTATCATTTTTTTACTCTTTTTTTTCGTTGTATCATATTGTATCGTACCCTTTTTTGGGTATTATAAATGTTCAGTCATGTGTCCACCGTCCCTTTTGAACTTTTTTTGCAGATAAAAAAAGAATTTTTCTTTGGGTCATTTTATCTTCATGCACAAATAACAACTTTTGGCGCGAACAAAAAATTACAGGGCCCTCTATTCCTTAAACCCTTGAAAACCTTTGCCCCTATTTGAACTATTGTTATACTATAGAAATTTTTAATGCCCCTTCCCTTTTGGGAAAATTTACTATTTAAAAATTAAACCTTTGCTATTTCGATTCGGGTAAAATTTTTTTTCTTTTTACTTTTGTTTTTTTTAAATGCAAGGAAAAAAAAAAATTTTTACCGCGAAGATCTTTTTGTAAAAATCTGCTTTTTTCACATCCCTATTGTTTTATTGTAATTCTTATTTTTCTAGTTCTGATTTTACTGTTTTATGTTGTAGGTTTTTCTCTAAAAGGAAACTTACTGGTACTGTCCAATAAATTGAAAAAACCTCAAAAAATTTTGGGGAAAAACCCAAACACTAACAAACGGGAAGGGTTTTTTAGAAACGAAATAATTTTAACCCTCATTTAGTGATTTGCTCTTGAATAAATCTTTTTTGGGGGTTAAAAGCTATTATTATATCAATGGGGCTGAAACCCCGTGAAAAATTTTCCCTTTTTCAAAACTTTCCTCCAAAAAATGATTTTTTTCAACAAAAAATCACTGGATGAGATATATTTTTTCTTAAAAAAAACCAAAATTTTTTTTCCACACCTAGAATGGGATATTAACGAATGAGAGCGTTTTTTGTATACAAATCCTTTGGGATATTCAAAATTTTGAAAAATGAAAAATCACCCAAAATTTTTTTATAAAATTTTATGAAAGAATTTGGCAGATCTAATAGCCTGGTTAACATCTTTGATCGCCAAATGTCCATGTTTTTTTGAAAAAAGTGATGTTTTTTTTTACGGCCTAAACTTTAATTCTTAAAACACAAATTTATAAAAAAAATTTTGATGAATGAAAAAAGGTTCTTTAAATTTTTGGACTTTTTTTTTTGAAATAAAGGGGTTTAAAATTATAAGGTTTAAAACCTACTGTTTTCCAAAAATTTTGATATCAAAAATAAAAAACCTTTAAGTTTTTAAAACTTCTATTTTTGAAAATCCGGGTGAAAAAGTTTTTAAAAACTAAAAAATTCCGATCCCCCAAAAAGCTTTAAATTTTTCCCGCCACCAGATAAACAGTTTTTAAAAAATGAGGGACACACTCCCATCTTTGGGATTTCGGAAATTACATGAATTTTGCATTGTTTTTAATTCGAGAAAATTTTAAAACAAAATCTTTAGTATGTATCCCACGGTGTTTTTTTAAAATTAAGTTTGATATTTTTTAGTAAATGACAGGTATCATTATTTTTCATTAGGAAAACTATTACCGGACGGCTAGAAAACCCCCCGAGTTTTTTTATAGCTGACCAACAGCTAGAATGCAGGCTATTATCCAGTTTTTTGGGACGGCAAAGACCCCCAACATTAAAACAAGGTCTGAGAAGAATGTGCCCCCAAATTTTGGCGGGGACTCGAAGAAAAACCTTGGATAAACTGACCTTTTCCAGTTTTTTCCAAATCCCCCACCCCACCCCCGGAAGTGTTTTTTAAAAAAAGAACCCATCCCTCGAAAACATTTTTTCCCCTAACCCTTTTCTCCCCCCCGGGTTTTAACTCAAAAAATCCCCCCCCAAACCAGTTCCCCGACAATCCCCCTTTACTGGGAAATTTCCCAAATTTTCCCCAAAAACCCCCCAAATTTCTAATTTTTTGTAAAATCCCCCCTTTCCCCTTTTTTTAGAACGGCTTCCCAATTAAAACAAACAAAATGCACCCCCTCTTTCCCCTAAAACCACCCTGAAAATTTTACCCCCCCCCCCCCCCCACCACTTCCACAACAAAATGGGGAATGTTTCCGGGAATACCCAATTTCCCTGATTAAATAGCTGCCTTAAAACAACCCCCTTTATTGGGGGGCCAAATTAGTCCCGGGTAAATTTTAGTTGGGTTCTTTTAATTACCGTATTTATTTATAATTTTTTACAGAATCTAAAAATCTTTGACGATTTTGCCCAAAAGTCAAGTTTTTTCGCCCTGATAAGTAATTTAAAAACGTAATTTTTGTATGACAAAATAAAACCCGCATTAAAAAAAAATCGAGGATTATATGGGTTAATGAAAAATGGAAATTCTTAAAAAATTTTATGCAAAAACCATCAAAAAAATCTAATTTACCTGTAATTTTTACAAAATCCATTTTTTAAACAAACCCATATCACTTCCCCCATTACGTCACAAAAATGTTTTTTTTTTTCCCTTTTCACCCCAAACTCTTTTAAGGAATCAAAAGTTTTTGTCCCTTTACATGGGTATTTTTTTGAGTAGAAGTTCCCGACGAAAATCCGTAAATTTAAATTTAAAATTTACTTAAAGAACGCCCCTTTAGAACAATTTTCCCTCGTGTAAACATTCTTCAAAGTTTTTTGGGAATCCTCAAAACATATCCAAAAATTAAAAATTTTTCTCCCCTGCGCTCGTTCGTATAATGGTATAAAATGCACGAAAATGTTTTAAAAATGTACAAAATCTTTGTTTTGGGGGGATGAAAAATAAAACCAAAATTTTTCATGACTTTTTTGGCAAACTGTTGCATTTTTTCTTTTTAAAAAAGCAAATTAAACCTTTATCTTTTTAAATAATTTATATCGTTTAGATTAGTTTTAATTTTATCTTCTTCAAATTTGGGGCTAAAAATGGGCCTTTCCCTACATGGGCCTTTTACTATACATTTCTCGACCATAGCTTTCTTATTTTTTCTCTTTATTATTTTTACTCTAAAAGCTCTTACCTTTTGCCCGACTTAGTTTTTTTTTTTTCCCTAAAGTTTTTATTGCATTTATATAATAAAGTAAGATAATGTAAGATATTTTAAAAAAAATGAAGATAATGTAATATCAAATTTTAAAGATGGAAAAATTTCCCAAATTTTTATACAAAAAGTGATAAAACTAACATTTTAAACAATTTTAACCTTTTATGCCAGATTTCCCGTTTTAGAATGTTAATATGTGGGGTCTTCTGGATCAAGAAAACAAATACACTAATGCATATTAAACCCCCCTTTATATTAAGATAAAATTTTACCATATGCTAAAAACCTAGAAAAATCTAATACAGGGTTTTAATTAATTTTTAAAAGAATTTCAAAAGATTTTAAAATAGATCCAAATGAAATACTTGAATATTCTAATAAAGGGAAAAAATGTGGTTTAAAGAATTTTTAATCAAAAAACAAAAAGTATAATATTTGATGATTTTATATGTGAAGAAAAAAAAGGGTTTAAAAAAAAATCAAAATACTTTTATTCAAAGGCCCTCATAAAAACTGTTTTTTCTATTTATTTTAATCATCTTTCTATAAAACAAACAAAAGATATTCGAATTAACTGTTCACACTATAAAACTTGTTTGAAAGTCCTTAAAAAAAAATATATGATTTTTAATGAAAAAAATATGATTACAAATCTTTTGGCCCAATGCAACAAAACAAAAAAATGAATTTTTTATATGTTCCAAACCCAAAGGGAAATTTTTAAGAAAAAAAATTTCCCGGAATTAAAATAAAATGGGAGTTTTTAAAGATGTAAAAAAAATAATGAAACCCCACAAATATAAATAAGTTAAATTTTTTATAAATTTAAATTTTTTGGGTTTTGCTACCAAAAAAAAATTAAAAAAACTTAAAAAAGGGAAACGGGAAACGAAACTTCAAAAAATAAAGGAAATTGATAACACAATGTACAGAGCGTTAGATATGGGGGGTAATGAAATAATTTAAAACCAGGAAAACCGATAAACCCGGTGATGCATTTTTTAAAAAGGGTTTTTTTTTAAAAAAATTTTAAAATTAATGAAAACCCATAAACTTTTTAAAAATTAAAAATATAAAACAGACATTAAAGAAGAAGTAAAGAAAATTGAAGAATTAAAAAAAGATTTTAAAAACAATTTATTAATTTTTAGTTTAAAATTTCAAAGGGAAACTTTTAAAAACGAAATGAAATCTAAAGGTTATTCCCATTAAAGAACTTTAAAGAAATTATTTGACAGATGACAACATAAAAAAAATATTTAGAACCAATTTTTAAAAGTTTACAATCAAGTTTAAGAAAAAAAAAAAAGTATGATTAAAAAGAAAACTTAAAAAACCCAAATTAATTTAACTGAAAAGATTTTTCCAAAAAATGTATCCGTTAAAAATAAACAGAAATAAAAAAACTAAAAAACGACTTTTCAATAAAATTTTCAGAATATAAAACCCGAAATGGGAAAAGGGACTTCACAAAGAGGGGATACCATGACACAAAACCAAATTTGATAAACCCTTTAAAAAAACTTAAATTTTAAAAAAGAAAAATTTTTAAAAAACCAAAATTCGGATCTTGATTAGTTTAAAGTTGACACACTTTTCCCAAATTTAAAATATTGGGAAAAAAGTACCTTACAGGTCTGTTTTCAAAAAAATTTAAAGAATTTTTTGAAAAATTTTTAAAAAAAAAAATATCTGGACTTGTAGTTTTAAATATCGCTAAAAAATTTAAAATCAAATTAAAACCGCTTTTAAACCCCAAACAATTTCTCCCAATGCTGAAGAATTACAAAATTTAAAAAAATTTTTTTGGGTTTAATTAAAAAAAGTATCTTTGTAAATTTTTTTAAGAATTTTTTGTTTTCTTACAACACTTTTTTAATTCCTTTACATTTTGTAATATTAAATTCATTTTTAATAAATTTGAAAACATTTTACCCTTCTTATTTCCGCCCGCTTCATCTATAATTTTCCAATTACTTTTTTGTTTAATCAAAAAAAAACTCTGATTTTGGGGTTTTAATCACAATTTTCAAATAAATCGTTTTCCTTAAAAAAAACCTTATAATTTTGCCCCCCTTTGGGTTTTTTTTTCATAACATTTAAAAATGTGGGGTTTTGTAAATAAAAAGCTTTGCTTTGCTTCCATAAATTTTCCCCTTTTTGAAAATTAAAAATGAAAATCATACATTAAAAATTTTTATAAATCAAGAATGCACATTTTCCAAAAAACAAGGTCTATTTTAAAAAAAATTTTCTTTTAAAATTTTATGAATACCAAACAAATTTTTTATTTAAAAATTTTTGAAAATCAAATGAAGGTTTTTTTTATATACTTTTTAAAAAAAAATTTTTTTTCAACATATGTTAATTTTTAAAATTATTTTTTTGCGCAATTTTCTCCAACGTCTTACGAATACAGATTTTTTCGTGGGTTTAAAAAAAATATTTTTCAAAAGAATTTTTTTGCTTTTGATCTTTTTTTAGTATTAAAAAACAAAATATCCTTTTTTAAAACCCCGGACTTTCGTTAAAAATTAAAATTCTATGTATTTTTTTTTAAATTTTTTTTTCCCTTTTTGTGAAAAAGTTCAGGTTTTTTATAATGAACACGTAAATTTTTGTTTTTCATTTAAAATTGGAACTAAAAATTTTTTCATTTCTTTTTCCCATTTCAAATTTTGTTTTAATTTTTTAAATATAAAAGGAAAGCCCTTTGTCTGTTTTTTTTTCAGGAGCAAAAAGGGTAAACAATTTTGGGTTTTTTTTTTAATTCTTTTGGGTATTCAAATCACATTCCCAAATTTTAAAGTTAGTTTTATCTTTGTAATCAATTTCTTATAATTGTTTTTTGGTGACCCTTTAAAATTCCCCGAGGGTAAAAGGGTTTACACATAGCCCAAAGTTTTAAAAGGGTTAAATTTGGCCCTCCCAGGGAAAAAATGTATTTAGTTTCTAATTTAGGATTTTAGGTTTTTTTATATTTTTGTTTTTCTTTTCTGTAACGGTTTGATTATAAATTATTTCCCCTTTAAAATTGAAAAAAGAACTCTTCTTTAGAAGGAATTTTTTTTTCTTTGAAATTTTTTAAAAAAATCCTTTTTAATTTTATGGATAAATACCTTTTGTTTTTTAAAAATTCAATTTACTTTGTCAAATTCCCAGATAAAAAATTTTTTTATTCTGAATTTTTTTACAATTTTCCAAAGATTAAGAAAATAAATTGAAAAAATATCTTAAAAAAAAAAACAAATCACTTACCTTTAAATTTCCATAAATCTTTCCCCCCTTTTTAGGAATTAAAATTAATTTTTTTTTTTAAATTTTCCCCATTTGGCGCAAATAAAGTGGGAATCCTATCCCCCTTAAATTTTTGAAAAATGACAGAATTTGTTTGTAAAATCAAAAAGTAATATTACAGTCTTGTGAGCACTTCCCCCCTAAAATTTTTCCCGTTATGTGACAATGGTCCCCTTTCTAGTTTCAAATTTCCTTAAAATTTCTTTTTTACCCGATATGAAAAACTTTTGTTTTTTAAATTTTAATTTTGTCTTTTTTTTGCATTCTTTAAATTTTTTGTTAAATGTTCTTTAAAAATTTCCTTACAATATTCCCTTTCCCCAAGCATTTTTTTTCAATAAATTTATAAACGCATAGGACCCCTATAAATAGGGTTTTGGGTTTTGTATATTTTTGTCATAACAACAACCCAAATTTATAAACCCTAACCACAATCATTGGTTTTTTAAAAATTTTTAGTAAATGAAAGGGTTTAGGGGGTTGGGAAAGCGGGTTTATATTTTTTCAGGGATTTATTCCAAAAACAGCATAAATTACAAAAAAGGGACTGTAAACCTCTAGATAATTTTTTTAAAAATTTTTTAAAATTTGGGGGGGGGGGGGGGGGGGGCTTTGATCCCCGTTTTGGCATTTTTAAAAGCTTGAACCCCCATTAAAACAAAAAAATTTTGGGAAATTTTCTTTAATATTCTTTCTTGAGAAAAATTTTGTAAGCAAACTTTTCAAAAAATTTTTTTTTGTTGGTGTTTTTTTTTTTGAAACTTTTTTCTATTAAAATCTTTTAAACCCAAAAATAATGGGGTAAACTTATCTTTTTAATTAGCAAAATGTCACACCCTTTTGGTGTATTTTGAAAATACAATGGAAAAATAACCTGTAGGTTCTTTATAACCAAAAATAATTTAAAAGAAATATATTTTGATTTTTTATTTTAGGGATTTTTGGGTTTTTTTTAATAGGAAAAATTTTTTTCCTTTAAAAATTGGGGGTCTTTTTATGCTTTTTTAAAAATTTGGGGAAACCGGGGGTTTTTTTTTTCCCAAAAATTTTTTTAAACTAAATGACCCAATCAAAAAAATTTATTATCGTCATTTTTTAATTTTTTTCAATCCTTTTTTTATGTTTAATTTGGGTTTTTTTTAAATTTTAAATAACTTTAAGCCGCTAAAGGATTAACTCATATTTATTTATAAAAAGAGGGACAACTGACTCTATTCCCCCCACTTTCCCCCTTTTTTTAAAACCAATTAAAAACCATTTATTTTTCCATCAAAGGCTTGACGAATGTTTTTTTTTTTTTTCCCTTTTTTTGTTTATAATTTTTAAAAAACCTTTTTATTTAAAATAACTGATTTTTTTGATCAAATTTTATTTCCCTTTTTTTGCAAAAGTTATTTTTAAAAAAACATTTATTTTTATACCTTTTTTAAATTTTTGGGTTTAGATTTTAAGGGAAAACTAAAAATCTTCCCTTTTTTTAAATATAATTGGGTTTTTCCGGGTCTTTCCCAATTTTAAAATTTTATTTCAAATTTCTTAAAAATTTCTTTTTAGATTTCTTCCAAAATTTTTCTAAACCCCCATCTATAATTTATTTTAAAAAAAAATTTGTTAAATAAAAAACTAAAAATTTAAAAAGAAACAAAATATTTTTAAAATTTTTATCTTTTTTTCCCTTAGGGTTTTGATATTCCCTCTTTTTAAATTTTGTTTTCCCTTCAAAAGCACTTTTTTTTAAACCGAATTAATATCAAGATCTTTTAGATGCTGCATAAAAGCTTTTATATTTTTTTTCTTCTTTAAAGGGACAAACGGTTGCCCAAAAACTTTTTTTGGGGGGGTTTTGATGATTATTTGGTTGGGCCCCAAAACAATAATCTTACTTATTTTCCCCCTTCTAAAAATTAAAAAAACCACAGTCCCATTCAAATAAATTCCTTTTTTTTAAAAAATAAAGGGTCTATAACAATTTTTTTAATTTAAACAAACACATGACATGTATCAAAAAAATTTTTTCAGTTTCAAAAAAATTTATGTCGGGGTTTTTCCCACACCGGTTAAAAGAAAAAGTTTAATACAAGCTATTTATAGTAAAAACAAGGGGAAGTAATTCTAAAAAAAGGGACCCGCGCATAAACCCCTTTCCCTCTCAGATGGTGTACAATTGGTTTCCAAATTTTCATCAAAAACCCTCTATGCCTGAAGAAGAAATGCCCTTTTACAATGTTATTCTTGTTCCCGATTTTGGGCCCCTAAGTTTTGGGGCCCTTTACCTTAAAAACCAGGGGCCCCGGGTTTTTGCGCCGACACCCCCGTCCCCGTGGGGGGTTAACATTTGTGTCCAAATAAAACCCCAAAAACCCTTTCCCTGCTAAAAAAGGGAAACCCCCGGCAAAGTTTTTTATTCCTTTTTATCCTTTGACCTCTTTTGTTACCTTGAACCCTTTGACCCAGGTTTTTTGCCATGACACTCCGTCCCCAAATTGGGAACCCAAATTTTGCCAAGTTTCATCAAAATTCGTCCAACATGAAGAAGAAATGGTCCGGGCAAAGTCCCTTAAAGGGAAATTTAAAACCCTTTTACCCTAATGTGACCTTTACCTTTTAGATAGGAACCCCGCGGTTTGCACTTTACCCCCCCGTCTCACTGAGTTAACAAATTTATGCCAAATAAACGAGATTACACCCCTGCATGTCAAAGGGTTTCAGTCCGGACAATCAAAACCGGACACACCACGCACGGATGCACATACACTGAACAAACCCCATTTACCCGGTTCCCTTTGGGATGAACCCTCCGTCTCATGATGGGAGAACTGGGGCCAAGTTTTATCAAACCTTCCCCTGCAAGTAAAGATACCCCGTACGTCACCTGCCGGGCCCCCCAGGGCTTCCATAATATGTCCCAAATTTTTTAAAAAGGGCGGGATAAAAAGGGGGAATAATTCTTAGAAAAATTATAGAAATTTGCCAAACGACATTTCATCAACAAAAACAAAATTTTAAATATTGAAATTTGTTTTTTTATAAACCCCCATATGGAAGAATTTTATAGGTATTTACCCCGGGGGTTAAAAAATATGAATGGGGAAAAATTTCAAGCAGAAAAAAAACACAAATTAGAACAAGAATTTTTTTAAAATTTTCACCATTCCCCGGGATATTGAACGTATTTTTATTGAAAAAAAGTATCATAAAAGTGTATGAAAACTTAAAAGGGGCTTTTTTAGAAAACCGCTTGTCCCCCCACATTGCCCCAATGACTAAAGAAAAAATATGGCTTTTTTTATTGTTTTTAAAGGCCCAAATTTTTATTCAAAAGTCGGAGTAAAACCCGTCTGCAAAGCCCGTGGGGGTTTTTCTACAATAAATCCGGCGCTAGCGGGGTTGGGGGTACTGTCTACAATGCGCGCCGGGAGTCCCTTGGTTTTTTTATTTCAAGGGCCATAATTCCCAAATTGGAAGAGTCCCTTTTCTGATTTGGGGGATTTTTTAGCGGGTAACGTAAAGGTTTAAAAAAATTTTGTTTAAAAATTTTTTGAAGGGTAGGAGAAATTGTTGATTTTATAGTGCGGACAAGATTTTTGGAAAAAATACAAAAGAACAAAAAAGGAGTAAATCAAAAAGTCTCCCTAAAACCACTATGTGGTGGGGAACATAATTAGAAGTACTTTTTTGACATAACCCCCTCGATGAGAAAAATGCAGCGCTTATAGTCCTTGACTAAACTTTTTCCCGTTCCTTTAGACGTATCACTCATCGGTAAAATGTTAAAAAGTTTTTTAAAAAAATAGATATGCGTTTAAAGTTTGGGGTGCCAAATAATTGGAAAATTGTAAAACAAAATTATACAAAAAGATTCAGGGTTCACATAATGAAAAAATTTTAAAAAAAAAACCCCCTCTAAACCCGATTTTCATTTATAAAGTAACTTTAAAACAAAAAATTTTTTAAAAAGCCGCTAAATTTTTCCCCCTATTTAAAAAAGTTTTTCTTGCATATTTTGAACTATGAACAATTTTAGATTTAAAGTGACAAGACCAAAACATAAACAGCTATAGGGGAAAAATTTATCAAATAATGAAACAGCTTCTGGGACAATAACAAACATTTTAAATATTCTTTCCTAAAACAAAAAAAAGACGGCGGTTTTTAAAATTTTTACATTCTTCTAGTCTAGGGGTAAACCCTTTGATTCCAAACATTGTTAAGTGGGAAAAGGGGATACAAATTTGACTCCCCTAAAAAAGGGCTTACAGACGAAAAGAATTCCTTTTAAAAAAAAAAAATTTAAAACAAAACCCATTTCTAACTTTGAAAATTTTAAAAAATGGTAAAACTTTTAAAAAAAAAACACTTTAGGGGCGTATTTATTAGAAATAATTTACCAAAAAAAAAAGTGGGCCAAAGGGGTTAATGAAAGAAAGTCAATAACAAATTTTGATAATTCTGTTGGTGGATACTTTATGAAACCCAAAGGGTTTTTTCCCCTTTATAGGAATTTTTTACTTTGACCCCTTTGGACTTCCCCCCAACGAAAAAAATAATTAAATATACCCGAGTAAAAAATAAAACCAAAATACAATATCCAAAACAAAAAAAGTGTATTGTTGGTTAATTTTTGTTTATTTTTCATTAAAATGTTTTCAAGATGGTATAAACATTTATGATTTTTTTGTATAAAAAAAATTTAAAAAATAACAAATAAAACAAAAGCCCAAAAAATTACTTCGATTTTCCCCTTCTCTTAAATGATATTTTTTTAACAACAGATTAATACCTGCAAAAATTTTGAAAAAATCCACGTTTTTTTGATTGCAAGTAAACCCGTACAAAACAAAGAAAATTTAGCCCCGGGAGGGAATTGTTTAAAAAAATCCCCACCTTGGGGTGATTCCCAATAACAAGTAAAATTCAAAGATATTCAACCGTGTAAACAATTGTGAAACAATCCTACGCTCAGTGATTACAAGTATGATTTTCAGTCTTAAGCAGTTGTAAAAAAATCCTACGTTTGCGTATTACAGGAAACAAGTCAAATTTGAATTCCATCATGTATGCAATTGAAAAAACCAATCGTACGCTTGAGTGATTACAAGTATGATATTCAGCTCTATAAGTGATAGCTCTAGTTTTATCTCAGAAAACCCCTAAATGTTTGCATCATGCATCTTTTAAAACCTCATTGATTTACAAATTTTATGCAGAGTTACTACTTGATATTAAGGAAAATGAAAAAAGGTAAGCATATTAATAATTTTTTAAGAAATGAAACGGGGTTTTCATGAAATAATTTTCCATATTTTTTTCTTTTTTGGGCTCCAAATTGTAATTTTAAAAAGATAAAATGGAAATAACTCCCATGATCAGTTGAAAATCTATGAAATTTAGACCAAAGATAGATTGGGCAAACAACATGAATTTGTATTTATCACATTGCAATTCATTTAACAAGTTTGGTTTTACACATGTAAGAAATCTATTGATTGAAACCTCAGTACATCCAATTTTCTTCGTTGACACCGAACTTGATATTCTAAAAAGGGTCTATACCCCCTACGCAAATGTCTATCCCCCGTTACTCGTTTTAAAAAAATTCATCTAGGAAATACGTCAGATATCAAGGATTTTCGTATGAATACTGAAAGAAAATAAAAAAAATTTGCCGTTTAGAATTTCGATAAATTTGTCTTTTACCTATAAATAAAATCTTAAAAGATCCTTTGGAAGAAAAAAGAATGCAACCAAGAAGAAAAAAACCAGACTCGTTTGATTGGTCTGTTCATGAAGGTAATGAAATGTGAAACATCCACTTCATTTAAAATGCCAAAAATAAAGGTTCGACAGGATCAAACGGAACATCACCCTTTTTAAAATGAATTCACTTGTGGGGTAACCAGATATTGATGTTTTTTTCGAGCATAGGAATCATTCCACTTTTTGTAATTCGCCGTTAACTCATTTTCATTTTAAAGGTATTGAAATAATTTTAAAAATTGAACAGTTGTAAAGCAGATTTTCAAAACCCCCATTATTTAAATCAATATTGCTATACCGCTGTCATGATCAAGGGGCATACACTGCATGCAAATTTTGTGACAATTTCACAGCAAGTTCGTGCCCCTGTACCATTTTCTTCAAAAATAACGTTAACATCGAGCCTTTACCTTTTGGTTTTTTTCGTAAATCTTTTTGCCCTAATGTACAAAGATATAACCGTACTCACTTTTGTAAAAAAAAATTTTTTGTATGGGAAAGGGGGTAATGTAAGCACTTGTAATTTTGATATATTAAAGAAAGATTTATTTTATCTTGAAAGCCCAAAGGGGACAGTGCCCCTTAAAATATTCCGATAAAACAAATTGTGTACCCTTGTCGCGGGTTTTTTTTTAAATTTTGTTATAAAGATATTTTAATAAACTACTCAAAAATTGATAGGGGCACTTTTTTTAATCGTAACAATATTGTTTTTAAATTTACATACTAAACAGTTTAGAGTTTTAAGTTTATCATGCCTTTACTAAAACAACGCCTAAAAAAGCCTGTCTGAGAAAAGCAGGTTTTCTCGGGGCAGGGCTTGAAAACCCCTTGCACGTTTAAACCTATGAAAAAACAAGGACATCCGATTTTTGTCCATTTTGCATTTTAAACATTATTACCCCTCCTAGACCTAAGTAGGTCTTTAAATCCCAAAATATAAAATAGGGGAAAAAAAAAAACAAATGTTACCTTTTTTGAAACCCGACCCTGTTCGCGAAGTTTTCATGTTTTGGGCCAAATTGAAATTTTATTAAGTTCGTTTGCTAGAGGGGACACCCTTTCCACCAAAGCAAACTTTTGAATGAATTAAATACCACGCCAAAAACCCCGCTTGGCAAAAAAAAAATAGGCATACCTTTAAACTACCGTTGATTTATTCCAAAAACATTCTTCCAATGCAATATTTCATTAGTATTGCAGTGAGAAAAAATCCTGAAGAATGCAGAGTCCATTTTCCTTTTTCTATGACGTTTCCGTAATAAAAACTTTCTTGTGGTAAGAAAATGTGGGGGCTCCCAAATTCATTGGACTGGTCTTACGTACCTATTAAAGCGCTTTATAAAAAAACTCGTAAATAGTTTTTTTTTTTAGCATTTTTCTAAAAAAGGAGGGCGTCATTTTGAAGGAAAAAATAAAATACAAAAAGAAGCCCGGCAAAACAGCAAAATTTAGCCACCCCTGGGCCACTTTTTGCCCTTTATTTTCAAATATGGGAAAAAATTTTTAAATAAATTTAAGGCATGATAAATAAAAAACATTTCGTCTTTTTGAAAGGGATTTCTTGGCAACCCTCGCCCCTTTCCCGACCATTCAGGCGATCTGAGAAACCCTTTCTCAAAAAACAGAAAACCTGTTATTCTCTAGTTTTTTTGTATTGTTTATTAGAAATTTAAACATCTTTATGAACAAGACGTGGTGAAAATCATCAAGGGGAAATTAAAAAATATTCAAAAGGGGGAAATTTGTGACGATTTGCGCCGGCCTAACAACAGTAATGGGCATTGTGCTTGTTGCGCCTTAGAAGGGCCCGCCACAAAAAAAATGGTACATTTCCTTCGTTTTGGAAACGCATTATTCATCTTGTTAGGTTAAACCCCTTCTTAGTTTTGATTCACATACTGAATGTCACACAAAGCTAAATTTGCAAATTTTTAACAAGAAATGGGAATTCAAAATGTCACTTAGAATACATCCCGTCAAAATCTGATTTTCGAAGATTCGGTGTCCCATATGTGAACAACCAATAATTTCCATATATGGAATAAGGCCAACACAAAAACGTTTTTTGGTTTAAAATTTTAATCCATGCACATCTTAAAAACGCTATCATCGGAAAAACGTGCCCCTTGTCAAATTTGGTAGTATATGGACCTTTTTCCAAAAAAACAGCAACATTTACGCTTTTAATATCCATCCCCATATTTGGTTATAAAATTGATACGCTTTTTTTGCTCCAAAAAGGGGAAAAAATACTATTCCGTTTTTTCCTTTATACTAAATAAAAAATTTTGTACATGCGTTTTCATTTTAGTTTTGATTCTCTTTTATAAAAGTACAAACCTCCAACCATGATAATAGGGATGGTTTTGATTTTAGATTGTACATGTTCTCATTGGATACGTCAGGCAAAATAACGTGAAATATTTTTACTAAATTTCATTCTTTTTGCGTGACGTGAGTTTTTTGAGGATTTAATAACCGAACGATTTTTTAAAAGAGATTTAAGATTTAAACCTTCGTTTTCCCTAAAGTCTCTTGCGAAGTTTAACGATGATTAAATTTCGATTAAAATTTTTTGAATTTCAAACTTTAAATAAACATTACTTTTTTTAAAACCCCGATCATTCAATTTATCCTTAATCATATAGTTTTTTTTTTTTTTTTCTTTTCGTTCATTTTGATATCATTGTCCGAAAGGCATGCTTTTACTTCTCGCACAGGGAATTTGTAACAAAACTGAAATTTTTATCATTGAAAAAAGGGAATGGGGTAGTGAAACAATTATCCTGAAAAAAAGTTGACTTCTTTGAATCGTATTACTAAAAAAAAACCCTGATAACCCCATAAATAAATCCTGTTTACCTATAAAAAATAATCGACTGTTCCGATTTTTTTCGCATCTTTTTTTATTTATACAAGATTTTTTAAAATAAATAAAAATTTAAAACAAAAATTTCAATTAAGAATCACCCCCGGGATATTAGTGCGATTACGATAAAAAAAAAAGACAAAACGGTGAACAATTAAAAAACTCGGGGTTTTTTGCTCCGAATTTGGGTTTTATATAAAAAATTTAAAAATAATAATAATTAAAAAGAGTAATCATATCAACGTATTTTAAAGTGGCGGGGGCCAGATTCGCATTGGCCCGGTATGTTTTTAAAAAAAATAGACAGATGCACTTTAAAGGCATTTATATTCAACGGGTTATTTTATGCTTATAAAACTGGGGTTGTAGTAAAGATTTTTGTGACGCAAAATGGTTGAATCGATTTTCCTGCTCCGTGTAGACGACCGGTCAAAAGTCTAACCTGGGGTAAGGGAAATTCAGACGAAATGGAAACGGCACCATCCAAACCAATTGAGTCAAAATTGCGGAAAAAGTAAAGGGGTTATGAGAAACTTTTCTTCTCGCTTATTTTCGTAGGGCCATGATAATGTTTTTTTTTAGGTCAGTCATTTGCAGATAATAGGGAAGGGCGCGCAAGGCTCTTTTTGGCCATTTTGGCCTCAAAATTTAGTGTCCTGAACCTGGTTTCACTCTTTTTTATCACAGAAGCAACAAAATGGCGGGCTCAATTTTACATAAAAAATTTTTTAAGGCGGCAATCTTTGCTTCACACTTGCCTTGAATTTATAAAATGGATTTTTCATGTTTTTTTTTCGCACGGTATCAGCCAGTTTGGGGAAATTTTTACAAATCTACTTCCCTTGCCCCATTATTTTTGGGTGTTCCGGGAAGATATACAGTTTGGGTTTAATATTTTTTAAAAAAAAAAATTAGACACCAAAAAAAATTACAAATGTTTTCTTGAGTATTTTAAAGTTAAGTGAAATTATGCAATGAAGCAAACAAAAAAGGCGACCAAAAAATATAAAGGAAGATTTCATCCGTCATGCTGTACCTTTAGTTTAAAATTTAAAACGCAATTGTCATTTTAAATTTCCGACAGAAACAGATTGATTTTATTTGGAAGTGAAAATAAAATGTTCCACCAAAGAAATCGCGCGTTTTTATTTTTTTTCAAGAAAATGATGACATGCCATTTGCCCCCATTTTCTTTTTTAAATGCCGATATGTAACAAGTAGATGTAAAAAGACTGAATTTTTGACTTTCGAAAATTCACATCTTCGAACGTTAAAAACTTATTCATACGAAAAAAAGGGCCCCAACGGGTTTTAAAATCGATATCCCCTGGGACATAAATGTGCCGTAAATTTAAAAGTTTGAATAAATATAAATTTTTTCTCAAAATCAGTTGAAAACTTATATTTCCAGTTTAAATTCAATGTATTTAGAAAAAATTTTACCCCTACAAAACTTCATTATTCTTATTTGTTTATAGTGTTTCGCATCAAATTTGTCTAATTTAAAATATGGATAATCGAAAAATTTTAAAAGCGGAAATACGAAACAAGTTTTTTATTTAAAATAGTAATAAAGGACATCAAAGGGCTTACTTGAAATTACATGGAAAACTTTAGTAGCAACGTCGATATAAAAAATACACGCATATCCGTGCGTTTTACCCCAAATTTTATAAAAGACTTTTAAGGGGAAGGCGAAGGTTGAAATCTAAACTCTCTTTTAACAATTTCTTATCATCTACCGTTTTTACAGAAACCTAAATGGTTCCTAAATTTACTATATAATTCAGTTTGGGTTAAAATTTAAGTTATTTAAAGAAAATTATGCGAAACCCCTTTTTTAATGGGGTTTGTTTTTAGAAAAAAAATATTTAAAAAAATTTTTTTTTTCCTCTTTTCTAATTGTTATTTTGTGAGAGATTTAAAAACGCTGCTTCCCAAAATGTTAGCCCAGCACATGACCAACACACACGAAACACGCACACGCAAACCCGCACACCCCCCACACACACACACACACACACACACACTTTTTAGGAGAAAATCACTACACCAACTTTAACGGAATATGATTACGTACCTTCCATCAAGGATTTAAAATTTCAACACGCAAAATAAGCATTAAATGTAACCATGGGGGTGTTCGTCTTGAAAAGATCAATAGAATGATTTTAATTTTCCCTGAATATACTACGGGTACGTGATAAAATATTGCACACAAAACAAAATCATCCCTGGACTTTTAAACCCCACGGAAAATACTACTTTTAAAATTACCCGGGGAAAACATCCCTTTTTTTTGATATGACCCCCAACTCTAACAATGAAAATATGACATTCTAAACGCTTCTTTCTTTTCATAAATTGAGGAATACTCTTGTCTTGCTCAGAGAAAAGGGATTCAAAGAATTGAAGATGAAATTCAACGATTTTGAAAAAAAACGAGCTGATTTTTTGCTATAAAGAAAAAACGTAAAAATTCACCGGGTCCACTTTTCTTTGGGATAGATTGGGGCAGGATGGCTGCACTGCTTTTTTTTCTTTGGGTGAGCTATGAAAGGTTGAAAAAAAATGTTGTTTTTCTTTTTTGGACTCACGGGAATAAGCTGTGCCCCTTGGGGTCCAACGTTAGGGAAAGAATCTCACCCTTTGACCTGCCTATTTCTTGAATGAAGAGTTTTGGGGTATTACGAAAGCCCAAAATCGTTTTGAAGCTTGAAATGACTAGGTTCAAAAGGGTAAACCCCAGGGGTTTCGTAAGAGAATGAATGGAAAACAAGAAATTGTACAGAAAATGGACGTACCGACTCATGTTTTGAGGGACACGTCATCAGATGCTGATTGCTGATCAAAATGGGATAGGAAATTAAAATAGTATGCGTTGCCGGTGTTTGGTATTTTAAAAAAAAAATAGTTATAACAACTATTATGCGAACATTTTTACTTTTACTCAGTGAAATAATTGTAAAAAAATTCCGGCTTTTTTAACTCCCCAGCGATACACGGAAACAACACCCCGATATTCGCTTGAATTTTAGTTGCTATACATGCACAAAAAAACACGCCGAATCTTTTAAAAAGCCGGATTTAATATGGTATGTTTCGAAAGAGGCAATTTTCGTAAGGCCACTGTTACGATGGACGAAAAATCTTAGAAAATGACACAGCGGTATAGTTTTTGCATCAGATAACAAATCAATTGCTGATCCACAGTATTAGACAAACTCTAGCATAGAGTCGCCCTTCTTGGGATTAAAGGAGAAAAATGAATCAACTGGTAAATAAAAGTGTCAAATGTTGCTTTTACTTCCCAGAAGTGAAACAACCGATTGAAATTCAAGACGAACCCAAAAGCGATAATGACTTTTTTAAAATGATAAGTTTTTCAATTGCCAATCGATTACCTAACACGAGCAAAATACAGCCTGAAGAGAAGATTGGGAAAGAAGCACATGAAATATTTTCTCCTCGACTTTTGGGATCCTTGCATGTTCAAGGTTGGTGATAAAGCGTATTCAAGTAAAAAAGTAATCTTAAAATCACCTACAAAAAATTAAATGTGTTTATTCACCATTATTTTGACTGTACTTTTTTAAAGGGGTTTAATATCTACATATTTTAAACAAACTTTTTTACCCCTTAAACGAATTATCATCAAGTAACAATGAACAAGCCTTTTGTATCTTGAAAAATCATCTGAATTGAAAAGCTACCATTACCTGATTTTTTTAAGCTCCCTGGAGGACTGTTTAGCCCAATCAGGTTCTGATTTGTTGATCTAAATCAAAAAATAACAAAAACCAAAATCATTGTGTTGAAAGGGGTAATTTGACTTTCCAGGGACCGACATGCTTTGATACGACCTTTACAAATACACTAATATTTATATTGGGCATTTTCGAAAAGTGTCCCCATCAATTTTGGATACAAACGCCAACACTACATTGATATGATACACAATATGTAGAAAAAAGGGAAAACAGTTTGAATTCGAACGCTAACGTCTAATTTTTAAACTTTGATAGGGGCACCAAAGTGATATCGGCTCTTTGGTTCGGCCCAGTTTGAGTTTATTTTGTCAAAAGGCATAAAGTGTCTCAGTGCCCCAATGAAAAAGATAGTGGACGCTTTTTCAAAGCCATTTTGATCAATCCCCATCAAGAAACCATCATTTAGCATAAATTTTCTGACCCTTGAACAAGAAACGGACGTTCATTCAAAGCAAATGTAGTGTCTCATAATCCAATCAAAGCAACCTTCATCAAAGCATAAAGTGCTCAATTGTACAAGATCTGCGTTCTATCAAATCACATTCATGACTCTATATCTCAAAAAGGAGCACACATTTTAGAATGGACAGGCTCGAAATATTTCGTAAAGCAAGCACATCATTTTTCCTAATTGTAAAAAAAACCAACGGGCATGAAGTGTCTTTTTTGAAAAGAAGATCGGACGTTCATTCAAAGCATATGTAGTATCTAATATTCTCAGCAAAAAAGGAATCATTTAGCATGAATTTTTCCGATACCCCTTTAACAAGAAAAGACGGACGATCATTCAAAGAACATATGGCGTCTCATATACTAGTCAAGCAAGCAATCATTTTAGCATAAAGAGTCTCTATTAAAGATTGGGGAGGGGAAAAATAATTTTCACCGCCCGGGCTTCTTGCCTACCACCCAGAGTCGGGCGATCGAATGTAAATCGAATGAAAGTTTCGGTCCCCCGTTCGTCCTTTAATTTTTAGTTTTCTTTTTGAAGAGAGAAAGAGATTTTGTTTGCCGAAGTCTGAAATTTTGATGTGACTTACCAAGAATCGAGCTTTTTTGTTTTTGTACTTGAAAAGAAACAGGCATTTCTGGGCAGGCATCCAAATGCTAGTACTCCCCCCACTAACACTAAGGGTCAAACGACACCTCCATCCTCTAGCTGTCCTTATTCCCAAACAAACCCCGACCCCACAATATCGGCGCCGTTGGGTCTACCCCCTCATTTTTGAAGAGAGAAAAAAAGTTCGTGCACGTTTTTCAAACAAACAAGCGTACCGAATGCAATTTTTGGAATTTTTTTGTGACTTACACAAGAATCGAGCTTTTCTTTTTTTTTACTAGGAAACATGCATTTGTCTTTAGAGGCATTTTTAAAGGGCATCAGAACGGAATGTATACCCATCTAGAAATCTTAGCGGACACAAAAAAGGGCCCGAAGTTGTCACTAGACGGAAAATTTTTTTAATTTCCCAAAGCCTGTAACTTTTTGTGTAGCCAGAAACGGTTCCAAGCTACTGTGCATCCCCTCACTAACATTAAGCGGGTCAACGACAACCCCCATATTTTTGGGCGCCCCCTTTTTCCCAAATTAACCCCGACCCTGAAAAATTTGGGGTTCCTTTCGGCCTTTTTTAGAGAGAAAGATAAGAGTGTGCCAGCGTTCAAACCAATTTTCCCAGAAAACTAATGCAAGTTTTAAAATTTTTGATGGGACTTAATGGAGTCGACTTTTGTTTTCGTCTGGATAACGTGCGGGCCTTGCGTAAGTTGCCCCCTTAAGCTACAACGGTATGAAAACCCCTCTAGCAATTTTTGGGGCATAACAAGGCCAGACCTTTATAATGGCAAAACTCCTACTTTACCAGCATGAAACGTTTCTTTTTGGGCCAGAAGCGGTTCCTCATGCGCATCCCCCACTATATTAAGCGGGTTAGCGGGTCTTACAACCCCTCCATAATCAGCGTCCTTTCCCTAAATTTCAACCCGACCTTGAACATTTACAAACACTAAATCAAAAAAAAAAAATGGGAAACCGCCGACGAAAAACTGAGCTTGTGCATACTTTTATAGGCCTGCCAAAAAATAACAAAAACCAAATACGGTCACAAAACGTTTTGATTGGTTGGGGTTTTTTAAATTTTTTGTTTCGCCCAAAAGGACGATCTCACGAAAGAAACCCCGACCAATCAGAATCGAGCTTTTTTTCTTCAAGTTGTTAGTGACACATGACCAAGTGCATGAAAGAGCGGAGGGTTTTTCCCCACTTTAAATCAGACTATCAAATTAACTTATCGCAAACATTCATAGGGAATACCCTTGTTAATTTTTCATTAGACAGCGTATTTGGTATACAACGGGGCAAGAAAAAATGATATGATATAGACTTACAAACATAAAAATTGCAAAAAAACTTATCTGGGAATTGCTATTACTTGTCAAAAAAAGATAACTTTAAGCAATGGCCTTTTTACGTGAGACGCCTTTTCTAGGGGGATGATACATAATAAAAACAAACAAAAAAGGACTAAAAAAGATTTGTTGATTTTAAATGGTAAAGACAAGTTTGTCTCGTTCATTTAAAATGTACAACCATTTTGAATTTACCCACTTGTTTGTCTCGCCTATCTGCCGAAGGAAAAAAATATAAGAATGAAAAATTCAAAGAGGGTGGGGGCCCCAGTTGGTGTCTGCGAAAAAAATGTTTTTTTTGATTTTATTTAATTTGGGTAAATACCACAGTTTTAACAAGTTTTACTTTTTACCGTTTTGACTTACTTTTATAAAATTTTCACTTTAAAAGGGGGTTGGGGAAATCTGACATTGCCAGCCAGAATCCAACCCCTTATTTTTTTTTAAAAAAATGGTAACTTTTTACCTGAAATTTCATGATAAAATAACTTGCAATGGACATTCCACCAAAAGTTGTTTTTTTTAAATTTGTATGGAATACTTTTTCACACGAGAAACAAAGTGGTCAAAACCCCAAATTTACTGTTTTTAAATAACAACTTCACCCAAAAGTAAAAATTTTTATTAGTTAATAAAAAGGTGTATTTTCAGCAGTTTTGTAAACTAAAAAAAAAAAAAAATGACGTTTTTCAGTGTATTTGAAAATATTTGGAAGAGTGGTACACTCCAAACGGGGTAAAAGGGGGGGGGAAAAAAATATTCGAAGCAACATAAAAAAATTGGCATTTTAAGAAAGGCCTCAGTTTGTCTTTTTACATTTTTTTTTTATTAAATACAAAAGGGTTAAAAAATTTTAAAAAAACTTTTCCCTCTTTATGCTGTGTGCCATGGAACAATCATGGACCTTGACATGACATGTAGACAAACAATTTTCCCCCAAAAGCCAAGTATTTAACAAGAGGTATTTCCCGAGGCCGAATATTTTTAGGGAAACTATTGTTTTAAAATTTAAAAGGTCCTTGAAAGGGAGATTTTGGGACAAAAAAAAGACTGAAATGTTTAGGTCACAATTAAACCTTTACAAGAGGAAAAAGAACTATTTCCAAGCTAGCCACAGTTAAAAATCTGACTCGACTGGCCTTCCAGATGCAGATTCCCAGTAATGAAATTTTGGCCTAGTGCTTTATGTAGTCTTTTAATTTATATAATTAATAAAAATAATAATAAAGATTGAAAAAGTAAAATGGTCACTTATAAGGACATTTCTAATTTTATTAAATAATGGTTCATAAAAATTCAGGAAGTTTTTTTGATTGAAAGGCACTGCATCAGTGGGGGGAAAGACATCAATAGGAAATGGCCAACTTCGACTGGCCTTTGGGGAATTGTTGCCAAAGTTGATGAGTTTAGTTTAGCAAAGGTCAAAGAACGTTTTCGGGGATTTACCATATTTACTACAACTATCGCACACAAATTTTAAAGTGGGTGTTTGCCGTTTATGACAATCAAAAAAAACTAGCCTCCACAGGGGAAACTCAACACCACTTGCAATGTAACAGGCCCCCGATGGGCAAATTGCCGGGAAAATGGATCAATGAAAATGCCCTTTCAAAAGCTCAAAAATTTTTTTTTTACAGCTGAAATAAGAGTTTTAGAAAGGGGGCAGTGTGGGGTCTGTTTAACAGGGGAAATTTTCTTTAGAATAAACCATGGAAATTTGATTTATTTTTCTAGCGAGAAACAGCGAGTGGTGCACTATCTTAGGGTTACTTGTGCCCCCCGGGTTTTTCCCCCCCCCTTTTTTGTTCCATCTAGTTGTAGTAAAAAAACGCAAATAAAACAATCATTTTTAAGTTAACAACAAAACTTGCCTTCTCCAATTTTCTACTATCTCAGCCGAGGGCCTGTAATTTTTTTAAATCATGAAGGCATGAATCTTTAATAAACGTTTGTTGGAAGAAACAAAAGGGCAAAAAACTTTGCTTTTGCGTACTGGTGTGTTGCCATAATAATTTCGGAATATGCCAAACGGCTTCATTGGGAAGAAATTTCTGAAAATACCTGAAAGATTTTAAAATGGGAAGAATTTTGGTCATCCATGAAAAGACAGGGACTCCAGTTTATTAATAGTCCACGCTAGATGTTTTAAATTGTTGCATGATATTGAATCGGTTTTTTAAAAAGATTTAGCCTTTAAGGGTTTTTTTTAAAAACCTTAGGGTCAAAAATTCACCAAACCCTGATGAAATACGCAAAACCTGTCAAAAATCTTTGCCTAAAGAATATGTTAGCAAAACACCCAAAAACTAATACTTCTTAAGACCCGCATCCCCAAAAAAATAGTCAATACCACCAATCAACACAAAAGTATCCCGCCTCAAGTGGAAAAAAAACCTTCAAAATTTACTCGAATTTGCCCAAAATTTCTAACGCCTTTGATAGCAGGCCCCTATGAAAAACAAAGGGACACACTTTTTTTTCCAAACATTCATTTGCTCCTTTAAAAAACGTTTGAGTACAGTATAAACTAATCCCTGTTGCCGGTTTTTTAAAATGGGGGCATAAGAAATTTTAAATTTAAATCCTGTTTCACAAATACCAAACAGTACTTAAAATACGTCTCTTACAACAAAGAACATCTTTACCCTTTATATGTCTGCCGTTTTTCAAGCAAATAGTTCAAACTTATTTTTAAAAAAAGTCTGGGAACACCCACCCTCCCATCGCATCTTTTTCTTTGCCCGGGAATTGGGGCATATGACATCATGTGTGTTTTAAATAATCAGCGATTTGCTTTGACGCGTGAAACCGGAAAATTTTAATTTCCCACATGTATATGGGGCCCCTTTGCAGTGGATCAATTGAATTAACATTTACACTTCGTTTGTAAAAATTACTTTTAAATTTTTGGGAAGGAAAAAAGTTAGAATTGTAAAAATTTCCCCCCCTAATGTCAAAACCTATTTTTTATAGGGGGTTCAAAAACAACCATGCGGGGTTCGATAGAAATTTACATGTAGACGTAAAAACATTTCTATTTGTTGTGTACAACAAAAAATGGCGATACCGGGAAAAAGGGTTTGGATTCTGCGTTTAAATGACCGATAGGCAGCAAAATTACCAAGGTATTTTTTTAGGGTTTAAATCTTTTTCCAAAAATTTTTATTCGCGTTGTGCAAAGGGTTATTTTATTTTTTTCAGACTTTCTGCGCAGTTAAAATTGTTTACATAGCTGAAGTGTTTTTTGTTCACAGGGGCGTTGAAAACGAAACGCCCGCGTATTTTACCTTTTTTTAACGGGGACTCATTTGCCCCATATTACCGGCTGCGCCCCTATTACCGGCTTTTTACAGCAGGCCCATACAAAAACAATGGGGCACATTTTGTCGCAAAGATTCTTCACCTTTCCTTTGAGTTGAGTATAAAATATATTTAAAAACATTTGGGGGGAGCCATGATTATCGGGAAAAATGCAAAATTAACAGTTTCCTAAAAAATTTTTGACAACGTTTGAAAAAAGAAATTCGGTATTCTTTTCCCCAACTTTTGCAGATATCTTGAATTTTACAAGCAAAGATTTCAGCTTAATTTTTCATTGACAACTGTCCAAATCTTTAGATTAGGCCCTTAGATAATAAATACCTAGATAAGGCCTGTTCCCTTTTTATTTAGAAAGGGGGGGGGGGTCCCCGTTAGGGGGTTTTGCGCAAAAAAGTTTTTTAATTTAATTATATTTTATGCAATATCCCCACATGTATTAAGTTTTTTTAAAAGATTAATTTACCCGTTTTGACTTATTTTTTAGATATTCAAATTTAAAGTGGGTGAGTAATCTCCCTGTGACCAGCAGGAACAAAATTTATGTTATTTTTTTTTTTAAAAATGGTTTGTAACATTTTTACCTGAAACTTTCCTGATAAATAATAAAATGGCATTCACACAACTGAGCATTTTAAATGTACGAAAACTTTTTTATCACAAAGCCCCAAAATGGGCAAAAAAAATTTATTTATTTTCAATGGAGAACTTTCCCAAAAGCTAAAAAAAATTTTTACTAGTTTAGATATCAGGGGTTATTTTCAGGATATTTTAAAATAAAAAAACATAAAAAGACAGTAACGTGTACTCTGTTAAAATTGGGAAAAGTGGTACACTCCAAAATGAGAAAAGGGGGTTGGATAAAAAAATATTTGAAGGAAAACTACAAAATTGGCATTGTTAAAAAAAGGCCTCAGATTTTTTATTCATTTTAATTTTATCATATACGCATTATTGATAAATTGTAACAAAACATTTCCCACTTTTTACTTTGCATGGAAAAAGGATGGGCCCAAACATGCATTGACAAACCAAATTAACCAAAAACCAAAGATTTTAAAAAAGGGTTTTTCCTAGGCGTCTATTTTTAGGAAAATTTTGTTCAAAATTTAAGGTACTTTTATCGCATTTGCAATTTCAAAGTAGTTCAAATATACAGGGAAAATGGGCTTCCACCGGGAGCATTTCAGTCCTTTCAGGTAGCCGTAGGGAGGACGATTTTATTTTTCTCGTTTGTCAGTAGCTGCTTGGTTGTTACTAACACAAAAATTTTATTCTAGGGAGAAACATAAATCTGCCCAAAAACCCAAGTACTTTGTTCTACAAAGGAACAAAAATTTTACTTGAAACCAATTTAAATTTTTAACTTTTGCCTGTAAGTTCCAGGAAGGGAAACCCCCATTGGTTCCCGGGAGAACAAACACTTACTCCTGTTCCGGAAAGGAAAATACACATCTAGGAAAATTTTAGCCAGGTTCACAATGCAAAAGGGAAATTTACCAAACATAGACCCCTTGCACTCCTTGTGTGGAAAACCTGAAAAAAGAAAAATAATGTATTAGCAAATTGATTTTCAAAGCTTTATAGGTATTAAATTTCGTGTATTTATGATTTAAAAATGAAAAACACGTAACTTCGGAAACAAAATGTAAATGAATATGCTAAATGGGGAAGAACAGACCCTTCAAGAAAGTTTCTCAGAATAACCTTGCTGGAAAAAATTAAGGCTATACCCAAAAAAAATGGCCCATTTCTGGTACCTTTTAAAAAATTAAAAGACAAAAGCAGAAAAAATGGAATCATTTGAGTAGATTTGCACAGGGTACATGGTAGAAAAAACCCGAAGGACCACCCCATCCGGAATTTTAATTTAACTTCAATAAATAATTTAAATGGGATGAAACTGATTAAAGGCCGCCAAAATCATTCTATGCCGGGAATTTAAAAAATCAGAAATACCAAACACTAATTAAAAGTACAATCCCTTTTCGTGAATAAAGTAAAAAACTTAAAAAGAAAGGGTTATGATGGCCACCCCGATATTTCGGGAAAATTTGACCATTTCGGTTTCAAATAAAATTAAAATTAACAAGCAAAGGCTCTAATTTGCGGGATGGACAAAAAGTAGGTCACTTTGAGGAAATGTGAGAAATACAAAAAGGGGGGTTTTGTAGTCAGTTGAGGTCTTGAAGGCAAGATTTGGACTAAAATAAGGCTGACATTTTAAAGGGCACAATTAAATCTTAATCAAGAGGAAAATGTGATCTAAAAACCCGAAGTAGCTCAGCTTTTAAAAATCGACTTTACAGGCATATCCAATGCGACCAGCAATAAAATTTTGGCACAATGTTTCATTTAAATCTTGAAATTCTGATATAAATTACGTCTTAAAAAAATGCTGCCAAATGTATTTCCCAAACTGAAACAAATTTCGTCAGGTTAAGACACATAAAATTTGGGTGATAAACGAGGACTAAAGACCGAAAAAGTTACACGGGAAAAATCTTCTACACCAAAACCCGAGAAGGAAATATTCTAGGAAAAATAGATAGTTTAAAAAGAGGAGTAGACATTTTGTTTACACACAAGGTTAGAAAACAATAGAAGATCAATCTTATAGGGCTCAATACAAAAACAAGTAAAAAGGGAATAACCTTTTAAAAAATCATCAGTCGGGCCCCCAAATTTGGGCCCGGAGGGGGGCAAAAATAAGGAAAATGTTCAATAATAAAAGGTTTATCAAACTCAAAAAGAAATTTCAAAAAGAGACCAGAACAAATTTTAATTTGAAAAGATAAGAACTTCCGAGGAATATATTTCGGGGGGGGGGGGGGGGGGGAAAGGTCGGGCTGGGGGGCCGCACCTAACCAACAGAAAGTAAGGCCCCCAAAACAATCGAGTAATAGTTTAGGCAAAAGAAAGGTTTTCTTTGATGCAAAGAAAAATAAAAATCTTTTTTTTGTTGTGTGATTCGGTGCTAATTTTTCATAATAATAGCAAAATCTTTGGGTGAATTGGGAAAAAGTCAAAGCCAAAAATTTTTCGTGTTACAACTGTACAGTAATAGAAAGTAAACCCTTTTTAAAAGGGAAAAAGGGTTTTAAATTTGTTGGGTGTGATATCTTTAAAATGGGTGTTATTTCAATATATACTAGAGGCTTCCCCTTTGGGAAAAGATTTTTTACGACACACTGTTTGATTTTTTAAAAAAGCAAATTTTTTGATGGTAAAACCGAATAAATTCCCTTTTTATTCAAAAAAAGAATCACGTCAAATTGCTGCAGAATTACTGTTTCTGGGGGTATTGTAACTGAACCAAATTCTGAGGTTAGGTACAAGCAAAAATTCTTTACAGTGAATTCTAGTACTTTTTAGTTGAGGGGCCTTGTGATTTTTTTTGAGAAAACAGGGATTTTTTTGCAAAGGGGATTAGTTGACCCAAAAGCGGCAAAGTTCCAATCAAACCGCCAATTTTTTAAACAAAACCCTTAAGATTCGCAAAGATACCACAAAAGGATTTTTAAACCGGTTGAGGGGTTTAATCAAGCTTGTTAGTCATGTTTTATTCAGAAAAATGTACGAACATTTAACAGATTTTTTCGAAAATCTACCACAAAGGAAAAGCTAAAATCATTTTTGTTAAGCATCGAATGTGTTCAGTAAAGGTTTCCCGTGATATTGGTCTTTCCACAAAGTTACAATACAATTGATACGGGAATGCAAAAAAATTTTTAAAAGTATCCCTTCGCACCTTTAGCAAGCGTAAGGGTTTCGGATGAAAAAAAAATGAAAAGGGGAGTGATGGTATTATTGAAAAAAAGTCCTCAAAAAACCCATGAAATAGTCCCCCAATTTTAAATATTTCTAAAGGCAGACATCAGATTTTGCTGTGATTTTTTGCGGGGTTTTTAAAAATGCCGGGGTTTTCGATTCGCAAAATTACCCCGATAATGTTAGGTTTCGAGTGGTGGGCTTTTCTAGACATGCAATCGATTTTTGGCAATTTGGATATTGTGAGAAAGATGATAAAACATCATTTCATTTTCCATGGTGAGCAATGGAATGGGAAAAGTCTTGCGTTTGGTCTTTTGCAATGCCCCTAAACATTTTCCCCCCCTTTGCAGTCTCTTCTCGTCTGTTTTGGGGCATAGTGATGATTTATTTTTGATAATACATTTTCACTTTAAAATTTCTCCGAAAAATTGAAAAATCTGGGAACTTTTGTTTCAGAGGTTAACACTGCCAATTTGAAATTTTATCCTAAAAGTGGTTTTGTTTTAAAAAATGTCACTTTTGTAGGGCACACAATAAGTGAAAATTGGTTTGGACTGACCAAGAAAGATTGAAAACAATAAAGTATTGGCCAACCCCTAGGGGAAAGCAAAAAAAACCAGGAGTTTCTTTTTTGCAGGGTTTCTCAGGAACGTTTACAGTTTTTTACATTGCAAAACCCATTTAAAATTAACAGAAAATGGTTTAAAAATTTGTTTTTGACAGACGGTTTTAGAAGCTTTACAAATTTTTAAAACAGCATTTAAAAATGCCCCCCCTTTTAACATTTCCCGGAAAATGATTTCTTTTTTCGGGGCGGCCTTCCTTTTGGGCCAAGGCGGGGGATTATAAAAATTGTAAAAGGTAAATCGGTCTTGGGTTTTTAGCAAAAGCTTCACAAAAACAGAACGGGGATATTGTGTTGCCTGAAAAACTGTTAGCTGTAATCAAACAATAAACATTTTTACCTTACATTTATAGCGAAAAATAGTATTTGAATTGATCATTCCAGTCAAAAAAGTTGCTATCTTTTTTAAAAAGTAGAAGGACAATTTTCCAAAATGTCTGTTTTTTAGCACAATGATTTTTTAAATTTAACACGTTCTGGTAATTGCATTCAAAAGCAGAGCTTTTATCAGCCATGGGTTATGGAAAAAAATTTTTAATACAGTTGAGCAAAAAGATTAAAGCATTTCGTTCTAATGTCACTGGGGACAATCTAGGAGACAAAATCCCATAACTGGATATAATTGCACATTTGTTACTCTTCTTTGTTCATTGTACACAGTTTTTGGTGAGTTAATTGCTAATAGTAGGAATATTTTTTGGGGAAAAGGGGAACTTTTATTTTTTGAGCAGATTTTTTTCCCAAAGGGGTATACATTTTGTATTTCAAAAATACAAACATTACGGGAAATTTTGATATTGGTACGAAACAAAGAGTTTAAAGATATTCAAACCGGGGATTGATGGCGGATTTAGACTGTTCAAAGATCAAAACTCGGGTTAAAAAGGTTGGTAAAACAAGTTAGCAGAAACAATTTTTTTCAGCCAAGGAAAGAGTAAAAATTTCCCTTGGCTAAAGTTTTGGGCAAAAAAAGCTTGAATTTATTGACTTTCTGGTTCAAATACGCTGTCAAAATTTTTATTTAAATTTGCGCAGATGATTGTTATTTAAAACGCGCCCGTAAACCAGCTTATGTTGATTTTAAAATACTGTTTTTTTAGTGATTTTTGAATTTTGTCCATGAAAATCTTTGGTGCCAAAATGGTATCAAAAAGTACAAATTTAGTTTCTTGATTATCATTTAATAATTCGAATTGGTTGTTTTATTTTGCCATTTAGGACAAAATTTATAACTGGGTTTTTATGTTTCTCGACTACAGTAAACCTCGCTTTTAAGATCAATTTGGAACCCTCAAAAATTTTTCCTTATAAGCGAGTTCCCTAATCTTTAAAACGAAATAATTCCTTTTTAAAACCAATTTTTGATAACGAAACAATTTGTACAGCGAAAACATTTTCTGACTTTTTTAAAAGGGGTCCGGGGACCAGAACTTTGTGAAAAGTTGTGAGTCTAGTACCGGTCCTATCCTAAAAAATTGAAATGGTTGAAACACGGCGTTTAAAAACCCAAACAAGCCAAAATCGGAAAATGAGTGATTTGTGTTGATTTTTTTTTCCCTATATCATCTTCCTTTTTTGGAGAGCACTCATTATGATTTTAAAAATATGTGCAGCCCTTACCTTGCTCGACAGCATTTTATGTGAATAGGCATCAATACTGATAAAATAAATGTTTAAAAAATTTTTACAAAAGTTAAATTTGCCTTACAATTTTAAATCAGTGGGGTTTATGACATCAGTGCTTACACTAGACAAAGGCCCATACAAACGGACTAAAATGTAAAAATTATACTAATTTTTTTGCAATTTTCCTTTAGCACCTGCTATAATTTTTTACAATTGAAAATGGGTAACGGACTGTTTATCATTGAATCACGCTAATTAAGACTTTATTTTTGGTAGTATACATGACCGTGTCCACACGATTTTTGTTTCCTTTTTTAACATAAATGCCTTACTGTAGCTCCAAAATAAACTCGATAAATATAATTAAAAATGAATTATTTATTTCATTTTTTTAATTCGTGAAATAACAAACTAAAAACCTAGAAAAGAAATAATATGTTGTTTTATTCATGTGCTAAAAACGCGGGGAATGCCCACTTACTCTGACGCATCAGCGATACCCTGTTTTTTCCAGTTTTTAATAATTTTTATTTTTTATGTATGTTCGCTATAACCGAGGTGTTTTCTATGATTTCGAACTTTGAGACTAAAAAAGTGTTCCTTATAACCGGGTGTTCCTTATAACCCGGGGTTTCCATAAACCCAGGGTTTTTTCATTGAAAAAAAGAAGGAATTAGATGGGAATTGAAACGTTTTCCCTTTTAAAACCCAGTGTTTCTTTATCCGATTCCTTTTAATGAGGTTTACTGTAATTCGTTTTAATCTCTTAACCAAAAGGGCCCCGGTGAGCGTTTGTGAAAAATGATTTTCCTCGCCGGCTTTCCCCCGTCAACATTTTTCCTTCAAACGTATCACCTCTGAAACCACTAGGCCGAAAATTTTAAGACACTTCACAGGAATAACCCTGGTAAAAATTTTACCAAAATTGTTTAAAAGATGTTTTGTAAGCAGTTTTATTCTTAAAAAAATGACGATCATAGAGGAGCCATTTTGGTGTTTATGACGTCATTTTAAAAAAACTGTTGAAATTTTTTTTTTTATGAAATAAAACCCTTTTAAAAATTTATTAATTCTCTATATTTACGAGTGAAGGTGTAAAACAGAAAAAATTTCTTTCATTATAACTGGAAAAAGTTGAAAATTATTTTTCAGAAAAAAAATAAAGCAGTTTAAATTTTGTCTAAAATATAAAAAATCCCCAATTCATTTTTCTGTTGCCATGGAAACAAAAAGGCCCCCTATTTGACAATATTTTAAATTTCACATAAAATTTCCATTTTACTCCCAAATTTTTAAAATTTATTCTTTCTTCAATTTATTTAAAAAAATCCCAGCTGACGAAATTAACATTAAAAAACAACGTTGCTTTTCCCCTTTAATGTTTAGAAAAGGAAATTCTCATTTATTTTATAGCTCTTATTAAAAGGTTTCAAAAGACTGACGGGGCCCCTGGATAAAATGCAAAAGGCCACGAAAAGAATAACGTGAAGATTTTTAAAAATTGTATAGTTGCATTCTTTGTTCCCAAAAGGCTTTTGATGATTTTTATTAATTTATAAGTTTGGGAAAAAAAAAAATAACTGAAAATAACGAAGGATTAGCAATAATAAGTCAAGGGTATTTACTTTTACTGCTTTTTTGAGTTAATAGATATAACTTTTTTAAAGTTGTTTTGAAATATATCCTTTAAAAAAAGGCCAAAAAGGGGCTGTAACTGAAAGGGTAGGTGCAATAAACTGGTTCTTTAGGCCCTTTCCAAGACACGTTTTTTAATCCGCCTTGAGGTAAGATAAAATACCCCGTCCATTCCCCCTGAAAAGTCATGAAACTTTTAATCTGCTTTTTTTAGAGTTTTAGGTTTTTCATATCGGGGTTTTACTCTTTTTAAAAAGGCAGAATTCCCCTCGCCTGCTTTTTGGTTATGAAATGTTTAGTGCCCAAAATTTGATAGTAATTATGAACACTACCCAAAGGGAAAACCCCCATACCACAAGTGTCTGAATTCCTCTCATATTATAGGAAAATTCTTTTTCTTATGATCAAAAATACCATTAATATAACAGCACTTTGACAAAGGGGGAGGATATTTTGCAGCCCCCATGGGAAAGACAAAGGCCTTGGGGGGCACATGCATTCAAATGGCGGGGCAATGAATAATATTTTTGATAAGTCCTTTTAATCGACCTGGGGGGGCGTGTTTCGCGACGGGCCGCTGCAAATGTGCAGGAAAGTAGTTTTTTTCGGGAACCTATTTTTTTTTCACTGCCACTACCTTTAAAGAAACCCTTTGTGTCTTATCTCAAAAAACAAGCAAAATAGGATCGGATCCTTTAACAGTGCGCAGTTTTAAAAACAAGAGTTATGAAAGAACAAACTGAAAAAAAACACTTTAAAAACTGAATTTATCATGTCTCGTAGCAGACCCCCAATTGAACAAATAATTTCAAAATGGGGTATAACATTGCGGGGCGATGATTTCAAAACGTGCAAGTATATTAGATTTGCTCGGTGAAATTTCTTGACAAAAACATGATATATTTTGTAAGTTATTTTAATTAACACCAAGGTAATAAAATATTTTCCTGCATGATTTTCAACTGCCTGTTATGCGAGTGGATTTGCTAAGGTTAGATAATGTTCTTCGACGTCGGTATGTTACGTTATCGGCCTTGGAGTTAATGAATCTGAGTTTGTTTGTGCTAATTATAAAGTTTTGTGCTATATTTCTATTTGAATTTACATTGTTATTGATTTACGCCGCTTTCGACTACATGTATGGTTCTGGGTTCGTTTGCTATATGTTATTGATAAGGATATTACTCTATTTATTCAGTTGGTGCTTTTGAAAAAGTTTTTTATAATGCGCCATAACGTATTTTCATAATAATGCTTGAGAGAAAAATACTGGTATTGTATGAAAACTAAATGTAAACCATTTTTGTTGGAAAATGATGTTTTCTTTTATTCATGATTTGAATTATGTCTTCTAAATCTACGTTGCGTTGCTTTGTGATCTTATTTAGACAAACAAACTACATTCCTTTTTATTTCTAGTAATAATCATTAACCGGTACTGTTAATTGTCCTGAATTGATGTCATATTATAAAACTGATAATTATCTCTTTTTAAAAATAATCGTAATGATCATAATCTATTAAACACAAAATGTAGTACAAAATAAAAAAAATTAAAATAATAGGTGTAATATAAGTCACCTGCACAGGATGTAATAGAAGATGTACTACATGTATAAAACAAGAAAAATATCAAAAAAACCCCCAAGGGAGTACCACACACAAAAGCGCAGCCAGCCTCCTCAAAACGAATCCCCCAGCACCAAACTCGCGTGCATCACACACACACTCAAGCTTACACACAGGACAAAACGAACAAACACACACAACACCCAGCACACTCAAAGCCAACACATAAGGACAAGACGAACTAAGCAATACACACACGCCGCACACAAAGTAATAACAAGGACAAACGAACAAACTAAGGAACACAGTGGGGCACCGCCTTGGAACGGTCAGTGGCAAAAACACCACTGTAATACAAAATGTACAATGTTAATACATATATACAAGGTATAATACAAGGTGAAATACACGGCTGGAATGTGTAATAGGCAGATACCTAGTGTCATAGAGAGATGAAATACATATGCTGTTGCAAGGTATGATACAAGCTGAAATTCTTGTGCATATATACAATGTAATACAGGGTTAAAAATCTGATACACAAATACATGCTGTTTCACTTAAATACTTGGTATAATGCACAGGTAAAAAGTGTAATGAATACATACAAGGTTGTAATATACAAATACATTGTGTAATACACAGATACAAGATGTAAAACACCACACTATGTGTATTGCACAGATACAAGGTGTAATTCATAGGCATATAGTGTAATACATACATGCAATGTGCAACATCTAGATATATCATGTAATACACAACTACAAGATGTAATACAAAATTTGTAGCACAAAGTCACTATGTGTACACCATAGTAAGCTGTTATTTACAGAAATGTGTAGGGTACCAGGAGGGTACCAGGAGTAATAAAGAGGTAAAGGTTGTGATAACCTGATCAGAAAGATATTGTAACTTAAAGATACAAAGAATATTTCACAACCGCACGGCGTAATACAGAAATATATATCGTATAATACATAGATACAATGTGTAATATGTACAATGTGATACACAAATACACGCTATATAATATATAGATTATACACATATTAAAAGTGTAATACATAGTCAGAAGTTGTAATATAAGGTGTAAGGTATAGTACACAGACGAATAGGAGTTTAAGGCCCAACTATTTTTCTCAAGCCATATACATTTGAACATTGATTGTATCTGACGGAACAGGCGGAGGACTCTCTAAAATACCTCCAGTACTGAGTTTTTTTTTTTTGAAATTTGTCTTCTGGCTTGATTCGTCGAGCCTTCAAGGGTAAAGATAACATTAAGTAATAGTGCCTTTTTACGGGCAGACGCCTCTTCTATGGGATGATATCATAATGAGAAACAATACGTGTAAATATGGACTAAATAAGAGTTTGTGTGATTTTGAATGGTGAAAACAAGTCTGTCTCTGTTCATTTAAAATGCACACACCACTTTGAACTTAGTCATTTGCATCTTGTCTCTGCTCTATCTGCCTGTAATGGAAAAAAAATATAAGACTGGAAAACATTTCAAAGAGGGGTGGGGGTCCCAGTTAGGTGTCTGCGCAAAATGTTTTTTTTTAATTTTATTTATACTTTGTGTATAAACTTCTACAAAGGGTTGTTTTAAATGATGACGATGTTTGTTGTAATCAGTTTATTGTTTAAGAAAATGGCTGATCATAAAGGCAGCCATTTTGGTGTTTAAGACGTCATTTAAACACTGTTGAATCTTTTTTTTTTTCAGGAAATAACCTTTTAAAAATAGTTAAGTCTCATATATGTATTGAGTGTAAGGTGTTTAAACATAATAAATCCTTTCATTATAAACTGGAAAAAGTAGGGAAATTAAATAATAGTTTAGAAATGGAATTCTCATTTATTTTATAGCTCTTATTTTCAACAGACGTGACGGGCCGTGCATTATAAGCAATTGGCCACTGATATGATTAGGAATGATGCAGGTATGTGCAAATTGTATATGGAGTTGCATTCTTGCTTTTCAAAGGATGTTTGATGGATTTTCATTAGATTTATAAGTTGTGAAAAAGTAATAACTGAATTTAACGGATGGATTTGCATTAATAAGACAGAGGGAGATATTATTAACTTTTACAAAGCGTGTTGATGCAGTTGATAGACATAAACTTTCTTTTAAGAGTTGTTTTGAATATATCATGTTAAAAGTTGGCCAACAGAGTGCTTGTAACTGAAGGAAAATGGGCAATAATCTTTTTCTTTAGGCCATTTCCAGAGAACATTTTCATCCGCCTTTGGGGTAAGATATAATATACCCATGTCTCATTCCCCATGAAACGTCATAAAAAATTTGATTTGCATTGTTTATAGAGTTTTAGAGTTTACATATTGGGCTTTTACTCTTTGATCATAAGGCAGAATTCCCATCTGGCCATGCTTTCAATATATCAAGTGTTTAGTGTTCAATATATGATAGCTTATATGAACACTATCCAAGGAAACCTCCACTACCACAAGTTTCTGAATTCCTTTCATATATAGGAAAATTATGTGTATTAATGATTATAAAATAACAGTTAATATAACGCACCTTTGACAAGGATGGAGAGATATTTTGCATCCTTCCACATTGGCAAAAGACAACTGCCTTGGGGTCACATGCATTCAAGACCATTGTATCGGTTGGTATAGTCCATTTTTTCATCGACCTGGCGGTTGTTCCCCCACTGCCACTATTGTGCAGGATGATGATAGTTTATTCGGCAAACATACTTTTTATATTCAATGACCATTATCTTACATTGTAACGTCGTGTCTTATGCAAATTATGGTAATCTCAAAAATCAAGCAAAATAGTATCGGGAAGATCCTTGAACAATTGCGCAGTTATAATCAATGAGTTATGATAGAAACAAAATGAAAACAAATAACACTTCAAAATCTGAATGTGTATCATGTCTCGTAGCAGACCCATCGAAAAAATATTTCACAAATGGGTTAAACATTTCGGGGCGATGATATCAAACGTGAAGTATAATTAGCTTTGCTCGTTGCATTTTCTTGACAAAACACTGAACTTTAAAGATATATAAATCGCAAAATGTCATACAAACCATGTTGAATTACCTAGAGAGTTAAGAACATCGTAATATTTCACCAAATCAGCCACTGAAAATTTTTTGTTTGGTTAGTTATTTATTTACATCCGGAATTTCTGCAAGGTCATACTGTATGGTGTAGCTACGGTGAGGTGCGTATATGATGCAACGTATTTAAAACATGGCACAAACTTGTCCATAACGAACATTTGACAGTTCTAATCAGGCATTGTATGACCTACATTGGTTGCGGTGAAAGCAAGATTAATTCATGTATTTAAACAGAATAGCCTTAGACAGTAATACTCATATTATTAGTCCGGAATTTCTGAATGTCGTTATGTTGTTCCATTAGCAAGTGCTAAAACATTCAATGATAGAAGTTCGGGTAATATTGGTCCAAAACTGAGGAATGAACTGACATGTTTGTACATGTATAAGGTTTAACATTTTATATTTATATTTTCAATGTTTATTTTATTTTAAACGTAATTATGTGTGCAGGATCTTCGGTTGGTTGCTGTGTGGACTTTTTTTTCTAATAATTTATAATACACCAATAAAAGAGGGGGGTTTTGCAACATCTATATGCAGCCCGTCTGTGCATACATGTAAGGCTTTAAGCACTGGCATTCGCATAGATGTATAATAAACCTCAGGTGTGGAGGTTGCGGTCATGATTCTTTGTTTAAAATAAGGCTTTTATGATTGTTAATATCATTATTGTCGTTATTATTATTATTATGTACACTGCCATTGAATATGTCTTTGTACAAAAATAGGCGATTAATCAAATTATTCTGTTCAGGATTCAGTTTCAAAATTATTCTGCTGTTCTGCTATTCTGCTAAGTTTATTCTGCTTTTCTGCTAATTTGCTGATTGGTATATATCGCCATTAATCGTTTTCCAATCGCACGGGACCGAAAATATGGCTCTAAGCAAATACAGTAAAAGTAATTCTGCTGTTCTGCCATTCTGTTAGAGTTATTCTGCTTTTCTGCTATTTTGCTGGGTTTATTCTGCTATTCTGCTCTCCTGCCATTCTGCTGGAGTCATTCTGCTATTCTGCCATTCTGCTGGAGTTATTCTGCTTTTCTGCCATTCTGCCATTCTCCTGAAGTTATTCTGCTATTCTGCCATTCTGCTGGAGCTATTCTGCTATTCTGCCATTCGGCTGGAGATATTCTGCTTTTCTGCTATTCTACCATTCTGCTGGAGTAATTCTGCCATTCAGCTATTCTGCCATTCTGCTGGAGCTATTCTGCCATTCTGCTGAAGTTATTCTGCTATTCTGCTATTTTACCATTCTGCTTGAGTAATTCTGCTATTCTGCTCTTCTGCCATTCTGCTGGAGCTATTCTGCTATCCTGCCATTCTGCAAAAGTTATTATGACTTATGGCAATTCTGCTGCAGTTATTCTGCTATTCTGCCATTCTGCTGGAGTTTTTCTGCTATTCTGCTATTCTATCAATCTGCTGGAGTGTTCCCGCTTTTCTGGTATTCTGCAATTCTGCTGCTGTTATTCTGCTATTTAGCCATTCTGCTGGAGCTATTCTGCTTTTCTGTCATTTTGCTGGAGTTATTCATCTATTCTGCTATTCTGCTGGAGTTATTCTGCTATTCTGCCAATTTGCTGGAGTTATTCTGCTATTCTGCCATTCTGCTGGAGCTATTCTGCCATTCTGCTGGAGTTATTCTGCTATTCTGATATTGTGCTATTCTGCTATTCTGCCATTCTGGTGGAGTTATTCTGCTATTTTGCTATTCTTCTGGAGATATTCTGCTAGTCCGTCAACATTTTTCTTAAAACAGTATAACCTCTGAAACCACTAGACCGAATTTCAAGAAACTTCACATGAATAATCCTTGTGTGAACTTTTACCAATGTTGTTTAAATGATGTTGTTGCAAGCAGAACTCTGGTTGCTAAGGCAACCCAAAATTTAAAGATTGAGGAAAGTCTTACAATAAGTTGATTTTATATGAAAGCCATCTTCAATCCGTTCATAACGCTGAAAGAATTCTGCCTTTCTGCTGGAGTTATTCTGCTATTCTGCCATTTTCACAAAAAAAATACGTCAAAGCGTTAGGCAGCATACAGTCGCACTGGAAAAGAAACCAACAGGAATCAGGCAAATATTTGATACATGTCGTCAAAAATGCACTTAAAAGTACTTTGTAACGTGTTAGAATCGAAATAATATAGCTCTTTAATGATTTGCTTTTGAATAATGAAATCGTTTTTTGTCTGTCTGATGCGTATTATTTTATCACTCTTGCAACCAAATCGAGTCATGTTAGAATGTGCAATTAATTTAATGGTTAATAGCTCAATTTTTAATGAGATAGATTTATTAACTGCTGTAACAACATGCACGATTTAATAAAGTTTGTATTTTATATGAAAGATACCACTCAGTTATTCTTTGGTGACCACAAACATTTAAATCTAAATACGTAGGCGCCAGGATACTCGTAAATAACCAATATAATAACACATTAATCACAGTTATGCGACAAATATGCACAGTTTATTTCCAACTACCGATTACCACCCTTTTAATTGAGTGAACTGATGTTTCTAAAAAATGATATATTCGATCGAGGATAATGTCACAAACTGGAAATAGTACTGTCTTTAGGGTATTGTATTGAAAAATGCTTATTATATTACACACATTTTACGGTAAATTTGACAAAAAGGAATGGATTGATAGCTGTTTAAAAATCACGATGAATATTTTTGTCTTTTTCTGAAATATATGATTTATTTATATTGTTTCAATTTCGCATTCTTATAAAGATTAATTATATGACGATTTTGTCGGGTTTCGTTAAAGTACAACTTATAAGAGCGTTTTTATCAAAATAACGGAAGTTGTTGTGCATGAATAAACTCAAAAGCAAACATGATTTGTTGCTATAAATAGATAAATATTAACACCAAAAGCTTTCACGAAATAATATATGCTGTGAAACAGATTATTCAGGGCTTCTTTGTTTACAGGAATAATAGTTTCTCAATTGCTTGCGTTTCTCCATACACTTACCTCAAATGCAGCGTGTCCTTGGAGTATTAATTAGCTTCTTATAATAAGTTAACATTAATCTATAAAAATATGTTTTTACTGTTCAAAGGTGTAACGGAACAACCAGACAAGTGATTGAAAACAACAAAGAACCTAAAAGAAAGCTCTGGTGTTAAACTTTACTTCGAATACACGTCTACTCTTGCGCACCTCGTCAGATCCAATCTTGCAAAATACACTTGAGCGGAATACAACATCCCAGATCAAGCTACTATTATAACAACCCCTTTATGAACTGAAGATGGTTCTTGCAGAGAGTTACTATAACTTACTACCGAAATGGCCATCAAGTGATCATTTAAAACATCAAATGAACAGAAAACTTTTGTAAATTAGATTTTTTGACCTTAATGATATATCACTGTTTATTGCATATGATAGGTAACAGATGTAATATTACAATACTTCGGCCACAAGCATCAAATATGCCGCACAAAATTTTAGTTTCATTTTTGCATTGTTCTCCTAAGTTTTTCATATATATTGCTTTTTTGTAAACAAACAGTAACGAACTGAGGTTTTTGTAATAATGTAATTTCAAGGATTTACATTCAGTACCGTTACAGAAACATAATAATTTACTATGATCATTTGTTGCGATCATGTCATAAATAACAGGCATATCTTCAGCAAACAATGAGTGCATGGCTAAATGGACAGAACATTTGTAATAGATGAAATTAGCTTTGGTGTGAACAAATTGCTTCGAATTTCGGGCGGAACTACATATTTCAAGCCGTGCCAACGGGAGACGAAATATTTTCCTTCCCACTCACCATCCAATCAAGACCGCTGCTGCTTACAAAAGGTACTAGTTTAAGCAAATCATCCAGCAGTGACCACTATTCGAGATGTCAGCCGCGACCGAAAATCGATCCCGGACTGCTGACGTTGTAGTCCAACCTGCCTGCCACTTACACTGTGCTGCGACCTTCCCACAGGTAAAGCTGCTGCAAACATCACGCAAACTCGTTGCTATAATGTAAGAAATATTAAAACTGAGCAAATTCTAGCAAGAAATGATACAATTTTAACAAATATATATCGGTGGGAAATATGATCATAAATTAATTCTATGCAACGTTGATGTCACAAATTCATTTTGAACATTTTATAGTGTTATCCAGAGAGCCAAAAAAATGCAAAAAAATGCCTAGAGAATGGATTTACATGTCCGGTCATGCTATAGTCTGTTTCTATACATATTGCTTTCATTATTATTTGTTTGTAATACAGTCAAATCTGTCTATCAGGACCACTTTTAATGTTGTCTTTTTGGGAGGTGGTCTTTATTCACAGGTAAGAACACACTGTATATGTTAAAATGGGATTAAAAAAATGTGGTCTTTAAAGCCAGCTGGTCTCTGTTCGGATGTGGTCTTTAACACAGGTTTGGCTGTATAGCATTTTGAATCTTAAAAATACTGCAAATGTACAAAGTTATTTCTCCCTTTCTTTCAAATTTTAGAGCTTTTGCTTTGGAGGCCCAATTGTTCTAATCTTCAGGACATTGTTCTTTCACAATATGTATAGAGACAGACTACAACATGACCTATGAGGTAAGTCGAATTTTTCATGCCTTGGTATTTTGTATAGTTTGAAATTAAAAGATAAAATATGAATGCATTTTGACTGTTAATTTCAATTAAAGTTACACATTCTGAACATGTTTATATCATGGCACTTGGAATAATCTGAATTTGATAGAATATGAATTCAGTTGAAAAGTTAATTGCCATTCAAGAAACAATGTGACGATACGTATATCTATTTCATCAAGGTAACAATTTCTCTTCCTTGAACTTGTAAGTTATATGAACGACTACCAATCCCACATATTGAACTTCGATTTTAAATCTGAGTTATCATACTTAAAAATATTGCTCAAATTGTCATTTTCATATTAATTTCCTTTTACATAATATTTGATTTAAGAGCAAAAGAGTAGGCATACATCTTATTTTCGAAATATCGCATGTGTATTCAAACATATACTCAAACGCAAAAGAAAGTGTGCACTTTTTAAATTTGAATATTCTCAGTTCTAAAAGAGGTATCCGTCTACAATTTGCAACATACTTCCCTCGAAGCACGTACTATTGATCTTCCTTCAGTTTTACGATAAAAACTTGGTGGAGTCAAGATAACTATCGATAGTGGACTTTTGCACGATTTGCACGTGCTGCCCATAGGAAATGTACATGTCTACAAAAACGTGTTTTGTCAGTTTTCTTATATCTTTGGTGAAAGGAAAAATACATTAGATTTCAAATCTGTGCTACTATAAAATGCCACGACTTGATGAAACTCAGCGAAATGAAGCTTTAACAATGCTTCAACGGGGCGACAACGTTATTTACGTCAGCAGAAAGTTTGGGTGCCAAAGTAATGTCATAATTCTTTTGCACCAGCAATTTCAGCAAACTGGTCGAGTTACTGTACGCCATAGATCCAGCAGAACTCGGATGACAACCGCTACTCAAGAATGGAATAAAATTCCACGTGGCGTCATTCTACTGTTACGTTAGGCCTAAACGTTGCCATATAAACATGATATAGGCCTACTTTTAATCAAAATAATCTACATCGGACAACATAATCTACTTTAGTTGACGAAAACCTGAGTGCACACTTTCTTTTGCGTTTGAGTATATGAGTAAAGATATAAAACACCCACATTGAATATTGCAATATATATAGAAAAAAATTCCCTTTAATCATAGTACAAACATATGTTTGTAATTAACAAATTAGACTCATGCTCTGACCTTACAGATAATATTTCATAATAACTTGATTACATGAAGCCCTTAGTGACCAGTTTATCAGATTACATTCTTCTATGTTCTTCTGGTG
>NW_026461361.1:0-2769 GCF_021730395.1 Mercenaria mercenaria | reverse complement strand
CTATGAAGTAATTATTCAAATATGACTTTAAGTCTAATATATCTTTAAAGGCTGATAAAAATTCAATTTATTTTATCAATGAATTGACATTTCCTGTCATTGATATGTAAATATAATCATTAGCTTCACAGTTAAAACATGTGATTACAGACTGCCAGGAGTTGACATACAGTATAATATGCCACTGTTCCTCTGACATTTTCCATCAATAAACTAGGCTACATTATTCTGTATAACTTATTTCAGAGTGCAGAAAGTTTGCATCAAGCTAAGTAGTTTTTTGCCCCAGATATATTATACCAGATTTATATTTCATGACAAGCATGTTCAAAGGTGTTTTATATAAAAAGACGACCCAAAATTCAATATGGGCTATTCACTCTGCATGACCAATCATCGTACGAAGTTTCAACATTCTGGGTCAAGTGGTTTTCAAGTTATTGATTAGAAATGGTTTTCAATGTTCAGGCCCCTGTGACCTTGACCTTTAACAGAGTGACCCTAAAATCAATAGGGGCATCTACTCTTCATGACCAATCATCGTATGAAGTTTTAACATTCTAGGTCAAGTGGTTCTCAAACTATTGATCGGAAATGGTTTTCAATGTTCAGGCCCCTGTGATCTTGACCTTTGATGGAGTGACCCCAAAAGCAATATGGGTTGTCTACTGCAGTAGCCCTACCACCCTTTGAAGTTTGAAAGTTCTAGGTCGAATGGTTCTCCAGTTATTGATTGGAAATGAAGTATGACATATGGATGGACAGGGCAAAACAATATGTCTCCCCCAGTGGGGGGTTGGGGGTGGGGGAGGGGAGAGACATAAATATCACATATCACATTGTCAAAAACAATACGGGAAAAATTTAACCGAGTCCTAGAAATAAAACACTGAAACCAAAATTTAAGGTGTTGCTGAACAGATTATACCTACTGTTCTGATATATATGCTACATGTCAGTGCCCATAGGATATAAGACTGCAATTACTTTAACCCTTACCCTGCTAAATTTCTATAATGGACTGGTCAATCTTCCAATTTGGGCAGTACCATTTATCATTTGAAGGGGTATTTACTGAAAATTTACTGACTCAATAACAGCAAACAATGCAGACCATGATCAGACTGCACGGATGTTCAGGCTGATCATGGTCTACACTTGTCACAAAGGCAGAATCAATTGTGTCCACCATGGTAAGGGTTAACCTTAAAAGATTTTCCTGGGCTATAGCCTCTAAGTTAGCATTCTTGCAAACAGTTTACGACCAAAATGTTTGAACTCTTAATTTACAGCAACAGCAAATACTGAAGTTGTGTTCACTTACTGCATGGAAGGGTTCTAGCAATTATTTCTGTTTTTTTATAGGTATAATTCAGAATATCTCAAGTTTCTGGCATTTCTATTGGTCAAAAGATGTTACATGTGCTTATCTGATATGAATACAATCCATATCAAGTGAATGATTTAGTAATTTTGTTAGAAATGTCTCAATTCAGCAAATATGGACGTAAAAGAGTAGTCAGCCAAAATAAGTCAATGCTGATTTGTTACGGTCTTCAAGCTGATCCGGCATAAGCTTGGCTCTCAACTGGTACAAATCTATCATCAACCAACCATAAACTGTATAGCAGATTATCTAACCCTTTAATGATACTGGACACGATTGATTCTGCCTTTGCAACCAGTACAGATGATGATCAGCCTGCACATCCGTGCAGTCTGATCATGATCTGCACTGTTTGCCATTCAGTCAGTATCTCTTTAGTATGCACCCCTTTTAATAGTTAATGGCACTGTTCAAATTAAACAAGAGGTCCATGATGGCCCTATATCGCTCAACTGTTATCATTGCTCTTCAGGACAAGAAGGTCCTCAGAAAAAATATCTAAGTCCAAAGGACAGGAACAACAACGGGAAGAAATTTAACCAAAAAGAAAAAAAAATCTTAAAAGGTACAGATATGTCAAAATACAACTAAAAATTGGAGGTACCATCCATGTTGTACCACAGAAAAGTGGTCTTGGTTTTTCCCTACGGCCAATAATAAAAAAGGTACTCAAAATAATCTATTTATAGTAACGTAAAATGGAAGTAATTAAAAAGAAAATTATTGTAAGTGAACAAAAGAAGGATCTGCCAAATAAATCTGTTGACATAAATGAAATTTCAGATCAGTATCTTCATTAGTTACGGAGATATACCCATTTTAATTTGAAATAAAGGGAGGTAATTTGACATAAAATCAGTCCATAGTTATCTACCCTCATTGGCTCAGTCCAACTAATGACAATAATGAAATTTCAAATAAGTCCTATAAGTACTTACTGATATAAATCCATTTTGATTACAATCAGGGGAGGTAATCAGATATAAAATAACTCTGGAACCTACGATTGGATCAGATTTGTCATGGAATCCAAGATTTATTGTTGTTGAAGATAGTTTAAAAGTTTGTATCAAATAAAACCATAAATGAAGTCTCTATATGGCTGCAAAAGCCAAAATAGCCAATTTTGGACCTTTAGGGGGCCATAACTCTGGAACCCATGATGGAATCTGGCCAGTTCAAGAAAGGAACCAAGCTCTTGTGGTGATACAAGTTGTGTGCAAGTTTGGTTAAAATCAAATCATAAATGAAGCTGCTATTGTGCAGACAAGGTCAAAATAGCTAAGTTTGGCCCTTTCAGGGGCCATAACTCTGAAACCCATTATGGGATCTGGCGGTTCAACAAAGGAACTGAGATCTTATGGCGACACAAGTTTTGTGCA
>NW_026461360.1:0-68699 GCF_021730395.1 Mercenaria mercenaria | reverse complement strand
CGGATAACATATTTTGACCAGTTGTTGCATTTAAGTGTAGCCGGTTTCGCACACCCTGCTATTTATAGAACCCAGGGATAACAATGCAGTTACTCAACAGAAAAATATTAATTAACTATTTAACCATTTATATAATTCATTTTAAACATATTTTTTCCAATAAAACATCTGAAAGTGAAATTTAAAAGCAGTTATGAAAGTGAAAGCTAGGTACCAACCCCCGTCTTTACTTCTAAAAGCAGAAAAGGTTAAAACAACTGAATACATGAAACAAAAATAAAACCATATAAGCTGTTGAATCACAAAAGACCCCAACAAGTCTAATTATTCGATTAAGGTCTCTGTTTAAATAAAAACATAAGGCAAACAATCAAGTTGAAGGCATTTTGCAGGTTGGGAGAACTTCAATAACTTGAAATATTTTTCGTTTAGGTAAAGTAGTAGGTAAATACTTACCTGTATGATCAAATAGTGATTTTTCAATTTATTTTGCACCTTGTTGTTGTTTTGCATAGTCATTATTTTCATGAAACTTAATATTTTTCAACTGACCTACTGGTCTCCATTGATATTGTTATTGTTTTCGTCTGCACTTACCAGAACGAGGCTCCAGTGGGGAAGGACCCCTTGTGTCAAATTATGTAGGGAATAACTCAGTTTCGTAAAATAATAACAAAGAATTGTTGAATTTTCTGCTTTATTCTCACAAGTGCATGAATTTACTGGGTGTGCGAAACCGCGTACAGTGCGAAACCTGGTAAACTGTCTCTACAGCAAATGTATAGTTTATTGCGTTTGGCTTCAAACTATAAATCTATATATTCAACCGTTTCTTAGATTTAAACTGCATCTCTCTGGATGGAATACCACTCCTATTTTGATCGCCTTCGGTACCATGTAAATAATATAGTCTTTTTCGTCTCTTTTGTATCCGGAAATTCAAATCATGCATTCACTAGTCTGTGAACAAATATACAAATATACTTATTATACCCCCACAAAACATATTTTGGGGGTCGGAGGGGTGGGGCGAAGCTATATAGGAGTCAGTTTTGTCGCGTCCCATCGCGTCGCGTCCCGAAATCTATTATCTCAGTTATTACTAGATGGATTTGATTCAAACAGATATTCTACCTTATCACCAACATCATGTGACACAAGGTGCATAACTCTGACACCAATTTTTCGTGAATTATGCCCCCTTTTACTTAGAATTTAAGGTTAATTTTGATGCATTTTCACTATATAACATCCTGATCAGCTTAGAGCCAAAGTGAAATAACCTTTTTAACTTTTTTATTGAGTTACTTCCCCTTAAATTCCAAGAATTAGTCTTGTTTTAGAAATTCTATTTTTAGATTTTCAATATTTTAGGTTTTTTTTTAACTTTTTATTATTAGTCTTATGTAAAAAGTAAATACATTTTTCTGAGGTAACATGTGTCGGTAAGACATATCTTTGTATTCATTTTAAATGTATCTCTAATATTACATATTTTTATTTTTACCTCATCCCTCATCCTGGGCACATATACTAGTATTACTTATATGTGCCGCGGAAGCCCAGGATAAAATACTTCAAAGACGGGTAAAAAAAGTATTAATATTTTTACGCTTTATATTATTCTTAGTATTTTTAAATTTCTTAAGGTTGCCATTCTTCTGTGACAAGACCGTATTGTGGGGGTATAAGTCACTCCTGTGACAGTTCTAGTTTGTATTGCGAGAATCCTTATAAATATAGTCATCATAAACAACCAACTGAATAAATGCCTATACAATCCATTTAGTAAGTAAAGGGGGCATTAATCTTGAAGTGTTTGTTCCAGAGTTATTGAGCTTGTGTTATAAAAAGAGAGTGATGATAATGAGAAATTATTTAAAATTTTAATCAAATACATCGGGTTATAACAAAGATATAGTGGAAGTGCATCAAAATTAACTTGCAATTCTACGTGTTCAGCTGTAAAAGACCTGTTTGTTTGAAATACTACATGTGGGGAAAAGGAGAGCATTATTTTAGGCGATGAAAGCCGAGGTACAAAATGTTTTAGGATGAATTGTAGTTCTCTAGAATGTATAGCCATTATTGTAAAAATGACACAATACATGACCTAGTAAGTACAGAACAATATGAAGTATGGTAACATTATAGCAAGTGCAAAATTCAAGAGTTTGATACAAAGTAACTATAAAAGCTATGTACCATATCTTGTTTACAAGATGACAATCTTGTAATTATTTCTTTTAATCTTTTCAGCTTCAAGTATAGTACAAATTGTTAATGTATGCACTTATACATGTCTATTTACAACTGGTTTAGGTAATAAAACACTTGCACTTACTAACTAATGATTAAAATTCCAATATTTTAGACAATGTGGTGTCTCTTATACCGCAAAAATGCATTAAAGATGGCTGACAGTACTCCTGTTTCCTTCAAGACAAGTTACAGCTATAATTCTAAGACTAGTCGAACTAATCCGACGTATACAGTTTGTCAATACGGTCAATTTCGTCTCCCATTTTTTTTTTTTTTCGTAATGCACCTTTTACATGTTTTGAATTTGTTGAACGTTAGTGAGTATTGTAAAATCATTTTTTCTCCATGTTTTTTTTTTTTTTGTCTGTTACAATGAAATTAATAGAAATCTTCTAAATTCACAAATGTATTATCGTTCCAAACAACAAAATGTAAAAGAAAAGTCAAAGTATCCATGCATTAAATTTGACATTATGTTTTGCTTTGTTTTGTTTTTCTTTAATAAATGTTTTATTTGCAGGGTTTATGACTGAATTTAACCACATACAAACGTATAATAAAAATAATTGAGTTTTGAAACGAAACTAAAGTACGTTCGCGCAAAATGGTCTTATGCGAGATTGAAATTCGGTGAGCGCCAGGAAATTTCCATAACCGTAATGCACCCGTTTTTTGTTTTTTTTAAGTAAGTGGTATTTTTGTTGGCTTTATGACAGAATTCATTCGTATATAACATGAATAATTGAAATACAAAAGAAAAATGAAATATATGCACACAAAACGTTTTTATAACACATTGAAAATCGGCGAGCCTAAGGGAAATATAAAGTAAAATTACCTTAACTTCTCTTATATAAACAACTGTTTTAATTATTTTTTTGGAAGATTTATAACCTTGTTCAATCAGAAAAAAAAAATAACTGAGAGAAGTTTATTAAAAGTTATTTCAGTATACGAGATTTACGGAAATGGTGTTCGCGACGTAAGAGTAGATATCTCCAAGAAATAAATGTTTATTTCTTATCATCATCTTGACTACTCGGGTTTACTTTGAAAGATTTTTTAATACCCGTCACATGCTTTTTTAGTTAAATAATGTATTGATACCGGTTACAAGACCGATTTCAAATCGGCAAATTCTTTGGAAAATTTGGAATGTTCGAAGCATAGATTTTTTTTTATATATTCTAAATAATTTTTATTACGTTTTGAATATTAGATAATTGTAATTAATCGTCTGTCACAATCAAATAGATTACCAATAATTGCAACAGGGGTGCAAATTGATATAGTCTTTTTAAGATGAATTTATTTGCAAATTAATTGACATCTCGTTTGCAATAAGTTTTACTTCAGTAAATGCCCTTAGATTCTTCGGACAACAAAATAATTATTTTTTTAATTAGTAATGAAAAAACGACTACTAACAACGCATTGTTGGCGAAATATTGAATGTCGCAAGTTTTCTTTAAATATAGTCACTCACTATGCCGATTTACAAAAGATACGCATATTACGCGAAATAAATAATTTGTAAGTCATTATATTTATAAGAAATATAACCACGCATAGTTATTTGATTTTGTTATCTGAAGAAAAAAACTAAAATATGCATAAGTATTACTGTGCCCATGTACAACAGAAAGGAGCTCGTTTGTTAAGGTCCGTTAGTTAGTACATTAGTAACATGTGTCACCATCAACCATTATACAGTCAACAATATAAAATCAAGTTGATTAGAGACATACATTGATAACACTTTCAAGTTATCAAAGGAAATACGATAGATCTAATGAAATTTCCCGCGCGCTTGCCGAATTTCAATTTCGTATAAAATATTTTTGCGCGAACGTTTTTTTTTATATTCTTCTCGTAAGTAAATTATTTATGAAAGTATTTTATTGAATTCTCTCAAAAATTCAAAACTAACTTAGTTAAAAAATAAAGGTGTAATACGGTGAAACGTGTGATCCCTTCTCAAGTCGGAAACCATGTTACTTCTTCCCAGGACGACACGGCTTTAAGCTCCTCCGGTTTTGAGCGTTTCAATAAATACGCACATGTCGTCCCTACTTAACTGGTCTTAATATTTGCCTACGCAAGAAGTTTAGTAAAATACAGTCGAATACCGTTATCTCGATATTCAAGGGACTGTACAAATTGCACCGACGTATCCGAAGTTCGACGTAACGATATCGATATCTGGGACAACTTTGTACTTGAGTCGGACGTCTTTATTGTCACTATATCCAATGCTTTTTTCAGAGGGTTTGAAAGAAAGGGGAAAGAAATAATATAAAGTAAATACGATTTTAATTTTATAGACAAATAAACATCTTAATTAAATAGTACATACTTACATTTAAGTTTTAAATTTTTCAAAATATACGTGTAAACATCAGCATTTTATTCCTTCCATAAACAAGCCTGAATGCAGCTCTAATGTTCCTAGTTGAGTAGTCATTTAGACTGTGCTTCGATAACGAAAATTTGCCTGTGCAATACGCATATTTTTACTCAATCCTAAATGGCAGATACAGAAACATATTTTATCCAAATTTGTTGTTATATTGAAAAACAAGTTGCCCGCTCGCACGCTGTTTTATAAGACTAATTATTGGGAATTAAATGCAAACTTCCTAACATTTGAATTGGATTAAAGATTAAATAACAAACACACTAACTTGATTATGATAAATACATCGCCGGACAACAGTAGGTTGCTTTTCACACCTTACAAACAACATGGATATTTTTGACACGCTGTGATATCGACGAAACCAGGTGTAAAAAACATTACAGGTATGTTGACGGGACTGAAAAACCTCATCGAGCTAAACAAAATATCGAGCTAATCATATCGAGGTAATGATAAATAATTACATTAGAATATATAGGGGAAAATCGGGACCGACTAAAATACATCGTGCTAACCGGAGTATCGAGCTAACCGATATCGAGGTAACGATATTCAACTGTATTTTACTGACAGTGACATGAAAACAATCACGGTATCAGAAAATTGTTTGAGAGGGCCGTTCTGGAAAAATATGTACAGTAACTTTAAATACACACCGTGAGGTTTGCACACGTAGACAAAGTGACTTTTTATATTCTCTAGGCTGTTTTTATGTATATATATTTTTTTCTGTATGCTGTTCATACGCTTTAAATAATAAACAACACAGTATACATCATATTTCGTGTTCATTTCTTTTAAATTCATAAGACGTAAAAAACGAGAATTCAGCGTACAGGTTTCCACAGATTCTCCAATACTTGAAATGTAAATGCTGTAAGGTGCGCGTTTTCTGATTGGTCGATAAGGATCAAAACAACGCATCATAAAATATCATGGCTGAAAAACAAGGTCAATATTGCGGGATATCTGTGGATTTATGTCCGGTATAAAGTAATGCTGTGTATTTCAAGAATATCATTGGTGCATAACAATTAACGGTAGCAAAATGGTGCGCATATTACAATATACACAAAAAATTTTCTCACTCCACACCTGTTTTTCCGTTTATCGCCAAATTTGACAGATTTGAATGAATGTTTTACACAATGTTATTAATAAATGATTATTCTATTATAATATAACATAAAAACCACCATAGCCTGTTGTATATTCATTTAACTGTAAGGGTAACAATAAGGTAACCCTTAAAATTAAAAGTCACATAAGTAAATTCCAACTCACAGTAGTACACTTTGACCCTATTAATTCAATGATATTAAAATTGTTTTATTCTGAATGTTCAACTCTGTTTTGTTGTAACGGAACATCTGTTAATATTTTCTGTTTGTACATATTAATTTTTATCAGGTTTGTGACGTCATTAATGACACCAAATTAATGACAAAATTGTTTATTCCCGCAGATGACAGTATTGCCATATACAGACCAGCACCAAGTTGCATTCATTCAGTGACATTTTTTTGTAGGGGGACGAGGGGTGGGGTACCTTATTTAAACTGTCATGGCACAACGAATGTACGAACAATTGATATCGTTGTTATGTTTATTTAATTGAACTGGTCATTAAACAGTGTGTCTAATTTCCATTTAAATCTGTCAAAATTTAGCAGAGATAAAAACAAAAGTCAGGTGTGCAGTTAGAAAAAGTGTTGCGCAAATGATTACAAAATGACACTGCAAATGCATTTCTTGCATTTCAGGCAGCAATAAAACTTGAACTTAAGCTTTGAACTGACTATAAAAAGAATATTTACATATTGTACAATTTTTGAGAAATGTGTGCGAAAGAGACAATATGTTAGGTTTTGCAGAAGAAGACTAAGCGGAAAATGAATTACATATAAATGCATAAACTTCTCACGTAAATAGTATTTTAGCTCAGTCAGTAGAGCACATATCTAATGATCGAGGGGCCATGAGTTCGATCCCTGAGAGAGGTGAATGTTTTCCATGACAATTTGATAATAGACATTGTCATGAGTGAGTTCGTCCTCCACTTTCTGAATCATTTGGAGATGTCGGCAGTTACTTGCAGGGAAAAGGCTACTACTTGTAGAGACTCCAGAAACACTGATTAATTAATAATAATAAGTTAATTGACCGCCGTTACATTTATAATATTATATGACATACTTCTCCAGCCCCTAAAGAAATGATTTCAGATCTGGTGATGATTCATTATTTGATATATATTTATGCTAATTTGTCCACGTGACGATGGTTAAATAGGACATTTTAGAAGAGTAACTGAAATATTGGTCAGAGCATAGGTTTACACAGTACATGTACGGTAATAAACTAATCAGAAGAGATCTGTATGATTTCAACTAGTTAATCTATACACTATTCCCTTGATTCACTGTAATATAGTTATTTTTTTTACTATAAGTCAGGCTTTTATCATCATATTTTAGGTATTTCCAATTAAGAAGCACATTTCAGGAAGTAGATTTTCTATCACCAAAGCTCTTAATGCGATATTTGCGTCATTTTAATCTAAAAATTCACCACGCTATTTCTGTTTCGATCTTTTTTATCTTTGGCTTTGCTTCTACACTCTCACTTATCTAAATCAAAGTTGAAAAACGAATCAGATCTTAACAATTTACAGATCTGGCATATGGTTTCAGACAGGATGTCCTCAGTGAAAACATTGTAAAAACAGTGATATTGAAGTTATACCTTCCGATATTTTCATGATTACTGACATAATTATGATGGTTCAACTAATCAATATGATGGAATATTGTGGTTCGATAGTTACCATGAGATATAAAAAGCGTAAAAATAACTTCCTGCAGGATGAGAAGAGCATGAAGAAGAGATTTGAAATCAAAATGATGGATTTATAATAAACACATAATGCCGATTGATATATTATGTCAGGCTAATCCGTCATTTGCTTGTGAAGTGTTATGGAGTCTATTCATTTTTTATACAAGGGTAAGAAGTTATTTCTATATAAGGGAAATTCATTCCAACATTCCGCACTAAATTTAATTGACAATATATTTTACACGTTTAAGGCTACAATAGCATTAGCTCACAATTGCTTATTTTATAACATCAGTAGGTTCCTTCATGATACATTGGTAAGTTTCTCAACACAGTTCTATCACCAAACAATCACTCGGAAATCTAAAGGTGTTGTAACAGGAAAACAAACATGCTTTGCCCCTATATTCACGGTCATAACGATCATACTAATAACATTCGATATACTATCGAATTCACTGAGAATTATCAAGCCTTTTTGAAGTTATGACATCTAAAGAACCAACATAAACAAATATTTACAAAATTGTAGATATTGAAACACTTGAAGAGCGGTTACAAGCTCTTATAATAGCCTAATGTCAGTGTGTGAGGAATAATTTTTTAGCTGATTCAAAAATATGAAAAGTACCATTATTCATGTTGATCATCATGCGTAAACCAATGGAATAGAGTTTTGATTGACAGAATGGACAGTTTTAGATAATACTTGAGAAAAATTTCACATTTCATTTTGTCTCACAAACCGAGTTTGCTATTTTTGCGTTCTGGAGTTCTATGCCGCCGACGGAATCTTTAGATCTGTCAACAGTTAGTACAGCCAAACTATTTTCGCTAGAGTTTGATAGGACAAGCAACATGTGTTCGAGATATCAGTAGTACAAGCTAACGTGACGTATACATTATATAGGCCTTACACCGAGTTCGAGCAAGCAAACTTTGACTTTGCTAGACATTATAAAATAGGGTCAAACCTGTCTATAAAGACCACCCTTGGGAGCCACAAAATGTGGTCTTAACTGACAGGTGGTCTTTGTTCACAGGTAAAAATTAGTGAAAATGTTAAAATAGGAAACAAAACCAGTAGTGTTTAGAGCCAGATGGTTTCTGTGCAGAGGTGGTCTTTAGCACAGGTTTGACTGTGCGCGCCATATAATTTTTCTACCTGTACTGTTCATACAGACAACCATACAGGTAACCAACCAGCCATTATGGAAACTGTTAGCCAGAAAACGGAAATTTAGAAGCATGAGAAAAACAACTTCCATAAATGAACAAAATATTCGAGCGTACGACATTTTAAGCTCATTCTATAGAAATACCTTTAGTCGTTTTGAATTTAGCCAGTCTTAAATGCAATAAATCTATTTGAAATAATTTATTTTACTTCTGAAATTCATAATTATCACCGAAAAATTACAAGTTTGTACTAGAATGTAGCAAAAATTGCAGATATCTGACATTTATAACAAAAATGCACTTACTGACCTTTGACCTTGTGCTGTGACCTTACTATGACCCTTAGAAGGCAACAGCCCCCCTGAAAAGTTTCCAATTTTTATAAAGTTAACAATGAACATGGCTGTCGGGCATTAACAAAAAATGCCATCATAGCCAATTTCTAGGACTCTTTTTTGGATATATAGGCAGACTATTACAGAGATAAAGAGAAAGTGCGTCAAATCTTTAACCAAGCTATAAACGTTGAAAGGACCACGACGCCAGAGAACTACTGAATTACTTCCCTTTCATCTTTTGTTATATATTTAGACACACTGATGAGCCATTCACGGAGAAACTAGTTTGTGACTTTTCTATATTTTTTTGAAAATCTAAACGAGCTTGTGAAATTATTTTTTTAATTTTACGATATTATGTTCCCGTTCCGAGTGCTTTTTATTGATTAATTTATTTATTTATTTATTTATCTATCTATGTGTTCATAGTAGCAGTGTTAATTATAAACCTGGTTGATAACTTCAATCAAGAGTTTGTCAATAACTCCAAAAATGACGGTTGTACCTTTAGTTCATAGTATACGTTATTGTACGCGATTATTTAACTATATCTATCCATTATTGACCTGTAACCGCCCATTCTTAAAATAATGAATAACTAAAGAATCGAGTGTTAGCCGATAATTGACAACTTTGTTAGTACAGCAACTTAGACTTCTTGGATATCTGCAACAAAATAGCTGAAAAAGGCAACGTAATGTACAAAACATAATTTTCCTTTATTTTTCAAATAGTATAAACCCATCTTTCTCATGCAGTGTGCATGTAAAATTGGTTAAATATTTCGCCATTACAGACCTTTATTAAAATCCTCATGAACTCTCCGTTGGATTGTAGGTGGCGCCCCGCTGTTATGCACAGTATCAACTGTTATGCGTTGTTGATACTTGTGCTTGTCAGCCTTGTGCCACGAATAATCCAATTGAAAATGGATGTGGCCAGCGCAAAATCACTGGCATGAGATGAAAATAACAAAGAGAGTTGCTAGTTTTAGTCCATACTGGTTATAATATGTATATGGATGGAAAGATTGTGCTAAAATCGATGAACATCAATAGCATGTGTGTCGAATTAAGTGAAATAAAAAGTCCAGAACAACGTCACTGTATGTAAACATTGAGCAGAAGTTTTGAATCTTGGGTAGATTTAGGTTTGATAGCATTGTCCGTAAGTCCGTAAGTGTTGAAATGGCACTCATGAATATTCTTATGTTTCCGTATATTTTCGGTCTAGTCAAATTGTTTTTTTTTTTTTCTTCTTAATCTTATCTGTAAAATTAACATTCAGAAAAATTATCACACTTATCATGATTTATCAACAAAATACTCTATTCAACATTCTTCTACGTAAATGTCAGTAAACCGTTTTTCAAAATGTTTGAAATCTTCAGGAACGGGCAAGTATTTACTCATTCAAGGAACTGTTGTAAAAGACAAAAAAAAATGAAATGTTTCATAAAATAATGTAATGCATCGATACAATTACAAATACGTGTACACCGTACAAAAAACTCAGTTCGAACCCATGGTTACGTGCTTAAAAGACGGAGAGCGTACCGCTCTGCCACTGTGTCATTAGTTAACTATATAATGTTATTAATCAGGCAATTTCGTATTGGCATTGTTATTTGTCCAAGGGTTGTTGTGTTGGCCCAAGGCCGTTAGCCGACTGTTGGCGGCATCACCATAAGAACTGTGAGTTAATTTATGGCAGCTGTGCACGTTCATTTGAGGTGAAAAATCTTGACAAGTTGTTTAAATTTATTCTAGAAAGCATGATCATCTTGTAAGTAAATCAGCATGTGTTGTATGTAGATACTTGAGAATAATTTTGTGTGATGATGCGACATAATCAGCAGTAACTAGAACTTATCTAATTTTTTTAGTGAGTATCTTATTATTTAAACTGTGATAAAAACTGCTTTAAAAGTCATATTTCTTTTTAGGCTGCAGGTAACGATACACAAAATTGTACACATATGTGTTGATCAAGATAATACAACCAACCAAACACATATTATACACCCAAATGCCTCGTTTAATTCTAATCCGAAATTGTTTGCAGTTTGCAACGTGTTACAATTGACACTCTTGTTCGCCAGCCAATTTATCCATCCACTTTCCAGCATGTGAATCGCTATTAATTCATACTTACAAAATAGTCTACACTATCAAAATGTCTATTTAAGATAAGTCTCATCCTTTTAATTAATCTGAGTTGCAGATATTTTCTCATTATTTTTCTTGAAAATTGTCAGAAAGGAAACACTTGTTTGTACACAATACCGAATAAGCAAAAGAATCGTTTATATCATACATCCGCCCAGTCATGTTTCGTTATTACATGAATATGTTAGATGATATTTATGTCAAAAATGTGAAAAAATTGTAATATATAACTTTGATGTGAAACAAAATGACGTCATTAAAATATCTAACGAAAGCAACTTAGAATAAGGTTTTCGTGCAGTGTATTTGCTTCAAATGCTTCAAATATTCAAATACACACTGAAATGCACCATTTTCGTTCTCATATTAATAAATAATCAAGGGGAGTATAACCCGAACCTCACCCCCCCCCCCCCCCACGCCCCCCACCTCCCCCCCCCCCCTCCCACCTTCCACCCCACGCCTCGCAATACCCATTTCCTTTGCGTACTATGAAAATGCCCTAGCTTCGCGCCTGATATTGATATTTGAATAAATGAATAAATATGAACATACGTTTTAGAATGTCTTCACTGGGACCCGTCGTTGTATTAAACTACCTGACCTATAAAACTGAAAACACTCAGCACGAAGCATGGGCAACTCATAAAACCAAAATTCCAGTTACAAGATACAAATTACAAGAAACTTCTATATAGTTAAACAAATAACATAGCTCATGCGCTTTTTCCCGACAGACAATAGAAAACAGAAATTAACCAAAATAACGCAGCTAAAAGGAAAGATAAGCAAGTTGTTGAAGCATATTAAACAATTAGTTTGCTGGTTTAAGAATGACATAACTGTATGATTAAACAAACTTACATACATATCACACATAAGCACAAACCTGTTAAAAATAAAACACATAAGAAAAATGACAAATTTGACAAACAAATAATCTCTACAATATGAGTTAATTGTTACACAGTATAGAAGGTAATTGTCTTGGAAGCAATGATGAAAAAAATAAATCATGTTAATAAAATATATATATTTATACCAACGAAAATGCATTGTTTAATTAATGAATGCTAACAGCATGTGCATTTAGGTTGGTTTGGCCAATTAGCACCTCCTCTTGAACATCTAAACGAAAGCATATAAAAATATGTTTAAAACACCACAAAACAACAAACAAAGTTTTGTAAATGCACTCCAAAGCATTCAAATGTTAGAATCAGCACAGAATATTATCAGTGTTAAAAAACCGATTGTTTGTAATAAATATTTTCGTGCAACTTAGTTTTAATTCCGTCTTATATATTTTCAACCGATAACCAAGGGAGAGAATACTAAATTTTTTCGTTATAAGATGGCCATGTAAAATATCATCATTTGATAACACTTACCTGATATATCTGTAATTTCGTTCGTGGATCCTGTAAGAGAACATGATAACATATTTTAAATTGGAAACCGATTTCATGTCATATTTTCATCACGTAATAATTAGGGCATTTGTTCTACTTACAGACAATACATGCGTAATAATTTATGACACTGTATTTAACATTTGAGCGATCCCTAGCGTTTATCTTTATAAATTTTAGTATACTATTAGGTTATTTAACATTGTTCTGTACAATACAAGATATATTTGGACGAGTACCCAGCTAAGAAAACCATATTGGACGATTATTCTATATCTACTTTACTTACTATAATAATAGTTTAAATTAAAAATGTTTCACTGAATATTGTGTTCCTGCCTTTTCTAGTTTTTCCCAGCTTGGTATGAGTGCAAATATATATTATACAGAATAATGTTAGGCCTTAAATAACCTTTTAATTCTATATTTATTTCACTTCATACGTAATATACGTAATTTATTGAATGTTGCTTTTTCTGCGTATCATTATTAAAATAGAATATGGTGCAACCTCCGTACAACAGCCATTTGGCGACTTGGATGGTAATAATACTTGGCTGAGATATTATGCCCACAAACATTGTCAGCAAGTTTGGTGAAGATCGGATGAAAACTGTTCGACTGTTGGAGGAGATTACTTTTATTTACACTGTCCCGTGTCTGTCCCGTGTCTCTGGAACATGGTAGGGGTAAGAGTGAGGTTTGGTGCACACCATAAACCGGTTGAAGCTCCCCAGTGGTGTTTTTGACATTGACCGTTCCAAGGCGGTGCCCCACTATGTTCCTTTGTTTGTTCGTTTTGTCCTAATGTGTTGGCTTTGTGTATGTGCGCGTGTATGTGTATATGTGTGTGTATGTGTTTGTGGTGTGCGCGTCTGTGTGCTGTGGGTTTCATTTTGGGGAGGCTGCGTTTTTGGTACGTCGCATTCCCTGTTTGATATTTGTAATTTGTTTTTTAAGAGAGCGGGCAAGGCTAAATTCCTCGTTTTCGAGTAATTCAAGGACTATAATCAAAGAGTGCCTGGAACAATTTGGCTGGTTATCGGAATTGGCCGAGATGTTATGCCCACAAACATTGTCCGCTGCCATTCATAATTTTCTCCATTTTGTTTCTTATCCTTTAAATAAAAACTGCTGAGCTATTCAGACAGTCAGGGCTGATATCATCCAGTTTCTAGGTTTCGTCAGGAACGGCTTCTTTTAGCGACTTTTCAAATATTCCAACATCTGATGATCGTTTTTACAGTATTTTTAAGTTTTTTTTATTATTAACGAACATTTTAATATGTAAATCAAATAGCATTATAATTACTTGAATCGTTTTTGTGGGTTGTAAACAAAAAACTCAGATCCAGATTTCAAGATAATCAAATTCTGTACATAGAGCGACTACTTCATCCGATTTACATTCGGAACATTTTCACACGTTTCGGGCTTTATCGTATGTTTAACATGGGACTGTTGAACCGTCCAAATACAGACAATACAGGATTTGATATTTTGTACGCGCGTGCGTCCAAATACAGAAATACAGTAATTTTGTACGCAGGTGCATACAAATACCGTAATATATTGTACGGTCACGTGTTGCAAATGAACGTTCACGATTGGATAGATAAAATAGATATAGAATAATATTCTTTATCACATAGATACATCTTGTTTGGCTTTAAGATGGTTCCGGCATAATTCGTGGGCGCCCTGGTTTTGTTTGAACACATTCTAGGACCAAACGGTTAAGATATTAACAGGTTCATCTGCTAATTCATATACTGAAATGAATAATACAAACATGTGCAATAAAATACTGAGAGAAATAACCATAGAAATGTACGATATAATTTACATACCGGGTCGTCCTACAATAGGCCCTGGATTAGGCTCTATGCCAGCTATAAGGAGTAAAATTCCTATAAACATCACGGATCCGACATATTTAAGGCCATTAATGAAACTGACGTAAACATTCACTGTTAGAACATCACTTCCACGAATGCCACAGAAACACCCAATTCTGCACCGATACGTTGTAATGTCTACACCCATGATTTGTCAAGCATAGAATCTAAAATGTCAGAAAACAGTTTTTAATTGCATTTATTATTTACAGTGATTTTTACCTAAGAAAGAACATATGTATATGCTTGCATGTTTAACATCTTACATATATTAACTTTTGGTTACGCAGTGTGTAGTTCACTTAATGTGTAATACACACTACCAGTAGAATCTAGATGGAGCGAGAGGTAATTTGTCTAACCGACAACAGCCCATGTAAATAAATAATAATAAGTTTTCTTTTCTATCAGCAATGCATGTCTACAAAACTCGTGAAACAGGAAAGATGTCAATACTTTTTATGTCCAATTCCGGTTAAGTTTTATCATCTAATGCCTATTCTTCAGAATAACGATATGTATCTCTACTGAAACCTAATATGAAAGGTCATTTCGATCGAAAATCAGTATAATTAAGGTGTCGGAACGGTATCAGTTCTCCTTCTTTGATGTATACAAATACAAATACAAATACATGGCATTTATATAGCGCAAAAATTATAAAATATTCTATTGCGCTTTACAATTACATAACACACATTTAACATATATACATACAAAATATGAACAGGATTCTAGAACTTAGATTTAAAGATTTGGACATATATAAATACTATTTTACACCACTTCTGAATATTTTGTATTTTAACAAGACTACACTCATTGTTCATAAAACTGCCTAAATAAATGTGTTTTCAGTTTTGATCTAAAGCTGGCTTCAGACTGAATGTTTTTCAGATAGCTAGGCAGATCGTTCCACCATTTGGGACCAACGACTGCCATAGATCTGTCTGCTAGTTTTGTTCGCCGTCTAGGGATGTTAAAGTTAGTGTCACTTTGTGAGCGAAGTCTGTATCGTTGTCGAGTAGGTACAAACATTTCCCTCAGATATACTGGAGCTGTACCATTGATGACACGGAAGACTATTACTAAAACTTTGAACATGACTCTAGCCTTAACTGGAAGCCAGTGTAATTCTTTCAGAAGTTCGGTACTTGGTTTTTCATAGCAAGCATTCTTGACTACTCTAGCGGCATGATTTTGGACTCGCTGTAGTTTATTGATTTGGTAGGCTGGAATTTCTGTAAATAAACTGTTGCAGAAGTCAATGTGAGAATGAACCAATCCATGCACTAATGATTCAGTTGACTTCTGTGTGAGATGTTTCCGTATAGCCCTAAGGTTTCGTAACTGTACATGAGCTATCTGGCACTTTTTCTGAATGTGATGGTCAAAGTTGAGTGTATTGGTCATAGTTACACCTAGGTCTCTGACGTGATCGACGCATTTTACGTCACACCCACCAACGTTTACACTTGTGATGTCCAATTTCGCTAACTGTTGTCTTGTTCCATACATAATAATTTCAGTTTTAGACTGATTCATTTTCAGTTTGAAGGTTGTCATCCATTTTATGATTTCATTTAGACAACTGTCGAGTTGTTTAAGAACAGTTGTCTCATTTTGAGAATTTCCCGCTTGAATTTTTAACGCAATCTTGTGGTCGTCCGCGTATCCATAGAGATCAGCTGGATATGTCTGCACCACTCGGTTAAGAGCCGATATATACAGGGTAAAGATCACAGGTCCGGCACAAGAACCCTGCGGGACACCAAACCTTAGTGGCTCCGTGTCAGATGCTGACTGTTCGACTAAAACTTTCATTGTTCTGTTCGTGAGATAAGATTCTATCCATTTCAAGGGAGTGCTATGTATACCAAAGTCATCTTGAAGGATTTGAATCAGTATCGGGATATCGATGGTATCGAACGCTGCACTCAAGTCGATCATGACCACGATTGTTATTTGCATAAATTTAGTATACTTTTTATTGTGATTTATTTGCACAATAAGCTTTTCCGTACTTTTTCCCTTCTGTGACGGTTTTGATTTGCATAATATTGAAACTAATAACCAGAAGTCTTAGAGTAAATTGATATTTAACTGACTTTCAGCATCCAATTTAATGTTTTTCTTAATTGTTCTAGATTGTTATACAATGTCAGTCAATATTTAATATTTTGGTGAACGTCTTTACGATTTTGCAAACATGAATTTGTATTCTGATAACATCACTCATATTTTCTTAAAAGTGACACTTGAACACAACTTTGTTTTAAATTTCTATATTTCACTTTTCCACTTTTCTCTTCGCCTAAACTTTCGACAACTGTTGGGACGGACTTAATCATGTTTTAGGATTTGTAATTATGCTTGACAGTATTATATTTCGAATAAAATTGTTTAAAAAAGGGAAAATTATTCCTTCGATACTATTTTCTTTAATGTTGCTGTAAAAATCCAAAAAATACTATAAAGGCAAATTGCCACTAGGAGTTAAAACTGGTAAAACCTTAGTTTTAACTGTCGACATGCTCTAAAGGTGAGAGAAAAGATGAATAAAAGTTTTCCGACGAGTGAATCCTTAACACACGCAATGGTAACAAAACATAATACATGTACAATACAAAAATGCTCTTACTTATAGTTCTGCGGATTTTAAACTCAGTAGCCTAGTGGTGAGGCGTCCACATCGAGTGCGGGGATCTCTTTCACACACAAGCACACATGCTTACACGTACGCATAAACATGCATGCACGCACGATCGCACGCACCCAGTTACACACACACACACATTTTATAATGTATATTTAAATAGCTGTAATCAAACTGGAGTCTACTAAGCAAAATTTTTAAAGGATAACATTTTATCAGTTAATATGTTAAAATTGTTTGACATTTTTATGATGGATAATTTTGTTACCTGTTTTACAAGCTTTATTTAATGTTGATCAACAATAGACACATTATCAACTTTTGTTAATTTGTTTTCTTTAAGAAGAAAATAGAAAAGGTCGGCATCGTCAAATTTCAACGTTGTTCTTCGCTTCGAAAGAAATAATGAGGAACATTGTAGCGACATTTATTCGAGGTTCATTTGCTTTATTTTTTCAGTTTGTACATTTCATCAGCAGCTATATCTGCAGCCTTGCTCATTTCCAGTGCAAATGCATTGCGGAATCCTGTTCTAAAACCCCTAATGTAGAAAATCGCCATAATTAGCTTTTAAATTTTAATTTTAATTACTATAATTTACAAACCTTGTGGTAAGTAATTCTTTTTATATTTTCACATATCGTTTATCCACTTAATGAATTTCATACCTTTGCAATTACATCTTTTTTTTTGTTTTTTTTGCTTTTTATACTAAACACGTCAAATGTGTGTAAGGCTTTTCCTTCTTAATACATATATTCTTCTATCTTCAGTCACTAATCAGTATTAAGGATGCACAATTTACGTTTGATCCGTTGCATGGGACCATTCAGTGTTTAAAATCCTATAGAATTGTAGATATTTTTTCTGTCTCATCTGTTCTATATCCTTTGATTTACTGAGACTCCTTATTCAAGATCAAATAACAATAATTGCATATTTCTTCCTTTTACACAGAAGGCGTTTTCATATGGACATACGTATATCTATTATCATGTTATAGTGTAAAGTTTTAAATAGAAGTCTAATATAATTATGGATTAAGTTATTAAAGGTAAGTAAATATACTATGAAACGTCATCGTTTATGAAGGCATGCAATGAAGTATGAAAAAAGTGTTCTATGACAAAACACACTTTACAAGAACATTTTTACTTATATAATATGTATAGAACCGCTGGAGTAATTATAAAAGATAAAGATAAAATTAAATTGCGATTTTCGTGACACTTATTTTCATTTATGAATGTTGTCATACAAACACTTTGAGGTTTAAGAAATATATATCAACAAATCTTAATTCGCGAATATGGTATCATTTGATAAAAGTTGACAGCTTTGTCAATTTTTATAAGTAACAAAAATATACATCCATGTGTTATTGTTACTTGACATGCTAATACTATAAAATGAAAAGTACTTAATTTTCATAGAAACATGATCAAATTTAAAAGCCAAATCTAAATTCATTTCTTAGGTATGGCACAGCAAAAAACAACGAAATAGTCTGCTGTCATGATTTCCCTGCCCTTTAACGAGATGTACATGTTTATCAATTCTAGACATTTACTTGCATTTTTGTGTCTTTTGTAAAATGAATTCAGATACTAGTCTGAACGTCAGACTATATTGCATTAATAGATTTTTTTTTAAGTGAAAAATATATCTAATTAATACGTGAATGTTTTCCTTACAGAAATTATATAAATCTTCTATTCGGTAAATATTGCGGGACAAATGAGGTTTCGTTATGCGTAAGACTGTTCCAAAACTTTCCAACCAGAAAGAAAGCATGTACACGTCATAGGGAAACGATCCAATCCATTTCGCCGCAAAGGAATGAAAATCTGGATAGCTCCCTTTCCAGTGACATGCGAGACACCAAATGAAACTGCACTATCAAACAAAAATGTTGTCTTTCCGGCACATGTACTGAACGGTTAGCTTCCGAATATGACTATTTTTTCCTTGTGCCGATAAGCTCCAACGCAACTTCTTTGAATTACAATGTATCGAACAGTGCTAACAAGGTAATGATCAATTGATTGTATATATATATATAGCTTAAAATCTTAAATGTGCATATGTTACTGTTAGCTGGAAGGTGAACCGCATCATTGTCATATAATTCATGTCAGAATACATTTTGAAGAAGTACTTAAACAGACATTTGCAGAATGTAACAACTTCTTAACATTTCATCATACGTGCATAAGTAAGATTATTAAGCGTGAATAAGGTACCTCCATTTTGAAAAAAAAAAAAAAAAAAAAAAAAAACATATTTCTTGTATTGCAATGATTTACTACAGTAAACATTTTTAGTCCCAGCTATGTTCAATAAATAGTACTTTTTCACGATTGCGATGTAACTGTCTGGAATTCATGACAATACATTTTGGCATAATAAGATATAAGATCTCGTCTTTGCCATATACTGCCCCCTTGATTGATGAAATTGCAACAGTCAGTTGCTATGATCTGGATATAATATGTGTTTTGCATCTGTTAGGATTCGAACCCGTTCCCTTACGGCGACAGCGTTTCATGCTGATAGAACAGTACATAGCTCTATAGGAAAAACTTCCCTTACTAAAATAATGGTAATATCATTGCCGTTACTCCAGCAACCGGCATTGTGCGGCATATTTTAGGGTTATTGCCACAGCGCAGTTGGTAGCGTTGTATTCAGTTTTAGCTGAGAAATGTCAAATCCTTATTGACGTCTGCCTACATACCAGGCTTCATGAAAATATCTCATGGACCAGCGCTTTTCTCATTATTGCCTGATCAGTAGTATAAGCATTTTTGCTGTATCCCTAGCAGTATAACAGGGGCATTGTTATTATTGTCTGCTACCTACTTAACCAGCCCTCCGTTGCGGAGTGGTTAATGGCACTTACTTCGAATCACTTGCCCCTCACCGATGTGAGTTCGAGCCTCACTTAGGGCATTGAATTCTTCATGTAAGTAAGGTCGTTGGTTATACCCAGGGGCTAGCTCGTGATGAGACAATGCATGGAGAGGCATCTGGGGTCTTCCTCTTCCATTAAATCTTGAACGACGCGATATGACCTGTAATTGTGTCGGTGCGAAACAATAAAACCCTAATTACTAAGTTCCGTAAAGATATATGTACCACAGACGGGACTAAAATCTAATTAAAGATTCAAAATAATGTAGAGAATTTAAAATCTCTTAAATTGATATACGATTTTGTCAATAAACATGGCTACACGTAATGAAATGTAATCTCTGAAAATTCATTTTGTGACTTCAGTTATTCTGTATGCAAGCTATTTTTCCGAAATGAATAAAAATACGTAAACGTTTATTCAATAAAAAGATATTGAAAAGTTTTCACTATAATAATATCAGTATATATCTGCAATGGAATGACGGACCGGGCCTTGAAAAGTGATTATTATCGATTTTAAGTAGCCAAGTTGACAAAAACGGATTGTCAGAACTAAAGAAAAGTGTACGATGTCATGTGTCATTTTTGTCAATATCCCATGGCTGCAATTAAGGTAGTAGAGGTGTAATAGCAATGTTTACAAAATAGCATTTGTTTGGTATGTTCTTAAAGAAGACCGTGTTTCGCACTCCTTTGCAATTTTTTAATAACATGTACCACGCCGTTTTTTCAAAATTTTGTATAACTTACAGTATCTCCTCTAGCTCAAGTAGCGACAAATTTCAAAGTGATGACCAATATAAAAAAAGTTTGCAGAGAACTCATTTTACCATTTATTTTAATAAAAGAATCATCAAACTATTTGTAAACAATTATAAAACACAAAGTAAAAATATGAGTATCATTTTATCTAGGGTTCCTCAAGTAAACGGACTTAATGATACAGAATTCTAACTTCAACATTGACAAAATAAGGTCGAATCTTGTGTTTCTGTTTTGAATTTTGCTTACTTCATTCAAAAATGACCTTGGGGCAGACGTAAAACCTACCTAAATTTCTTCCACAATATGTAATCTAAAGAGTGAAAGCAAAATAGAGAACTTTTACCACATATAACCCAATATAGATGTGTAACTCTACCCCTTCTGTATAAGTAGTAAATTCACTTTGAACAGCAAGAAATCGCTTATCAAATTATTTTTTTTCCATTTTTGTACAATAAATCAATCATAGATCTTGAAAGAAGTAAAAACTTACCAGAAAAAACGGAAAATAAGAGAGAAAAAATTGGACCCAGTGGGGCTTGAACCTACGCCCCCTAAGAATTGCAGTAAAAGTGGGTTTATGGTAGGAATTGAATACTCTTCAAAAAGGAGGTACTCCATTACACCTCTACTACCTTAAGATATTTTCTACTGCTTTCGTCATTTATCAATTATCAAACACAACTATGATAGCAGATTATTTAATAACAACTTTAAAATGTTTATAATGAGCACTTAGAGAGGACTGGGTAACTATTTTGGAAAATTATAATGATTGTCAAAGCAAAATATATAATGAAACACGATAATTTTAATTTAATCGATAATCAATAGCCAATCTGAAAGACACAACGCAGGTAAAAGTTGAACCGCATTTTTGAACAAAGTTTAGATACTTAATCTGAATTTAATGATCAAGACTACTAGTATATCTGTCCGTGTAGGGCTTTGTCTCTAAATAGCGGCTCAATTAATGTAGCAAGTAAAAGTTACCTAATGCTTTCACGTTTGTCATGTTAAATGAAGACTGTAAGTGACAACGCAGTTTAGTGATTAAGAACAGTATTAAATTTATAAATAAATTTATAAATAGTGCTCATGTATGATATATTCATTGCTTTGTTTGATTGTATACCAATTACTTATAACATGTAAACTTAACCCTGCCTTCTAATATTTTTACATGAGTTTTAACTCCCGTCTTACAAAAATAAGTTAACAAAATGTAGATAGGCACGGCTTTGACACTTAAGAAATGGGTTTTCATAAAGGATATGAAATATTGTTTCCAAAAACGTATAAACTTCTTTTGGCCTCAGTTGTTGCAATAATAGTCCTTGAGCTCTCGGACCATACATGTATGTCATACAACGCGTATTATTGATATTTTATACTAGTACTGTAACAGTACACGAAAACATCTTCACTTCCTTAATTCAAGCCATTGCATTTGAAACATGAAAATTATATAATTAGATACCTTTATAAACGGATGTGACAAAAATTCTTTTAAAGTTAGTGGTAATGTAGACTATATAATTTATGTGTATATAAAAGTAAGAAAAGAAGATTTTACTGTAATATTCTAACATTTTAAATGCAAACAAACTAGTTTTCTGTAAATGCATATTCAAAAGATCTTTAGAGAATGAAATTGCTCACTATTTAAAGCTTGTATATCTTTAGATATAGATACAATTAAATGGGTATGTAAATCGATAGACTACAGGGATCTTCAAAATCCTAAATCTAAGTGGCGTCCATTTTCATTACTAAACATGGCATTTGTATTATTTCGTTACTGGAGCATGACAATAAGATGTCAAGTAAGGAAGCCATGCTTGGTGTGCAAAATATATCAATATCTTGTATTGGCAGCTTACAGGTAACTTAATTTGACATTTTATTTTTCCATTAAACCAATACATTTTTTGTATTTGTATGACATCACATGTATTCACAGGATCCACAAACCTTACGTCTTTTATTTGGATTAAGTGCATTTCAGGAGCTATAGTACTGCGCAGCGAAGAGTAAATATTAAAGAATATATAATTGTGCAAAATCTTTAAAAATATTATGCTTAGAAAACAACCTATGAAAAATATCTTAGTAAAACTGAAATCTTTGAAACAACACGAACAATGTGCGAGGATCAGAAAGAAATTAATAACGTTGAGAATATATCCTTTAAGTTAATTATAAAAGTATCAGCAACACACAAAAGCGTGTCTTGACAGGATACTAGAGGAAAATACACAGAAGTTTTCTATACAAGTACCACACGCCGCTCAAATCTATGCAAAAATATCTATACAAAAGTGCATGTTCAGCAATCGAGGATATGTCAGGTAAATTAAGATGAACGTTCTTAACGTTAAACTGTCAAACACAAATCATACGTGCGCAGACTTTTTAAAATGATATATCCACGATGTTTTCTTCAGACATTGAAAAAAGGGAGTATTTTACCATAGATTTTCTTGCTATATTATACGATTCTTTACAATTGTACGATCTCTCACAAGAAAACAAGAGATGTATGCATGTCCCGTTTACAGTCTCATGATCACTTTGACTCGATCTCATAAACCCAAACATGCTTTCAAGTTTCAGATCCTGAGTTAAGTGGTTTCCAAATTATTGAGTAGAATCAGATTTGCAGGTTCAGGTCTCTTTGGCTTACCCACCCTCAAAAACAAGGGGGTCATCTACTTCATAATCCCAATCATGCAATCAAGTTTTTAGGTTCTTAGCCAAGTGGTTCTCAAGTTATAGCAGAGGAACACGTTCAATTTTCAAGTCCCAATACCCTTGACCTTTGACACACAAACAAACGATAGCGGTCAAGTACTTTTATGACCCGAATAATGCTTTCAAGTTTAAAGTTTCTATGTCAAGCGTTTCTCAAGTTATTGATTGAAGACCATTTTAAAGGTTCGGGTCCATGTTATCTCGTCCTTTGTCCTTTTTACCATCTTAAAATAGGAGTCATCTAATTCATAAACCCTATCATGCTATTAAAATTGAAGGTTCCTAGTCAAATGGTTCTGAAGTTCATGAGTTGAAACCGTTGTAAAGCTTCAGATCCCTGTGACCTTGACCTTAGGCCTACTAACCCCTATGTAAAAGAAGTCTTCAACTTCATAATTCCAATCATGCTATCAAGTTTAAAGGTTCTGGGTTAAGACGCCCCGCACTAATCGAGCTGAAATTGTTTTCAATGTTCAGACGGTCTCAATTACCTTGATCTTTGACCTCAAAAAGGTATAGGAGGAGTCAATTTTATACGCCAAACTATGCTACCAAGACTGAAGGTCCTCGGTCAATCGGTTCTCAAGATATTTGGTGGAAACCATATCGAAGATGCAGGTCCATTTGACATTCTGACGCAAATAAGGTTCATCCACTTCATAAGCCCAAGAATTTTAATTTCATGTGCCGAATTTTCTAAGTTGTCGAACACAGTAGCCTAACGTGCAGAACCACCTTAAAGCAACTTTGAATGATATAATGACACTACTCTGCAGTTATATATATTTATACTTTCCATATATTTCTAAACTCTAAATCTAAGTATGATTTTAAGCTTTTGCGCAGCCCTCCTCTCTTCTGAATAGGACATGACCAACAAGTCACTTGCCGCTCCAGATTTATTATTAGATATTATTGTCACGTGAGCAACACCTGGTGCTCTACAGATAAAACCGAACTCAGTAACACGGAAATGAATCACCAGCCTGTGGTAACTTGAAATATTATCTTTTCCTCTATTTGCTAATCAAAACAATAACATGTTTGTCCAAAATGAAACTACTGCGTTTGTCATAAGGTAAATGCATACACAAAAACATGTACACAGATGGTATGTATACTAGACTAAGTATAAGAATTTCTTTTAACATTAGAACGAATTCATGTCCAAAATGAAACTACTGCGTTTGTCATAAGGTAAATGCATACACAAAAACATGTACACAGATGGTATGTATACTAGACTAAGTATAAGAATTTCTTTTAACATTAGAACGAATTCATCAATAAAAAAAAAGCGATCCTAAAGCTCATCGGTAGAGCGCCAGAACGGTAATATGGCAAAAAATTGTTCTTTTGTTATCTAGGGTTTGAATCACTGTCATGTTATTTTTAAACTCGTAAAATTGTTTTCGCTCAGTGATTATTTTGATGAATGAAACACCGTTTTCTGATAGTATTTCGTATACATATGGTTGTCAGATAAATTGAATTAACATACTTCTGCATGTTTGATTGAAATTGTTTCTACGATTTGATCAAAACTTTTTTCTAAACTTAAGAGCATTTCTCAGAAAACTCGGAATACAAAAAATATAGGGTCGTGTGCTAGAGTCATATGAAAAAATTGAAGTTCACACAAATATTAAAAAATCTTTTGATTTTTTCGCAGATAAAACTGTTTCTACAATGCAGAATTTAATGAATATTCTTACAGTCGTAAATAAATATATAGCCTATAATTTGGTGTGATAAAATACATAGATACGTGTGTTTGTTTTCTAGTTTATTCATTTCTTTGGGGGTTTTTTTTCTTTATTATTTTTTTTTGCCGGGGATTAAAGAGACCCGTGCAGTTCGAGCTGATGTTAAGACATTAAGGCATTTTTAATTATTTATCGTTCCAGTTATTTTAATGTTATATCTTAACTTTAAAAAGATGGTAACGTTGCTGTTGTAATAGATTTACTCATCTGTCGCCATTAATTCATAAGATGATTTTCATTTCAGTTCTTCGAGTCCAGGCTTTATTCTACGATTTCAGTATATAATTACTTTATATCATTACTTCCGGGTCCGGATTACCAAACATACCAATGTTTTTCATGTCATTGTCAAATGTTTCATTATATGAACAATCAGTACTGTATCACTATTTACGATATACACGCATACAATGTATGGCTCAATATTAAAATAATGTCATGTGTAACATAAATAAATATTAAAAGAAACACATACCTATTGTAGATTTATATTATTTCTGAGCTATGAATCGGGACGGCGACTAACAGCTATCTAGCTATACAACGAAGACTGTCGATTATTTCATATTTTCAAACAACGAACCGCATAATGTATATTCAGGGTGCGCTAAGAACAAAATAGAAACGCTATAGAAAATGTATATTTGTATCGCCGAAATGCTACTATAATTAACCACTTTTGATTCTTATTATAACTGCATGAAAAACATATGGTTTATATCAAACTGAAAACAAAAACGATCTTTATAAAAGGTTTTAGCAAAGAAATAGACGTTTAAAGGACGAAGCTTCTTTTAGAATATCACGGATCTGTTCAGACCATAATACACTTATAATACTTTAATTATAAATATTACAGTCCAGACAAACGCAGTACAATGTTACCACAACGTATCCTTTTTTCTTTACCGGTAACTGGTGTTAATCTAGACATTTTTCTATATTCATGTAAGGGAACGTCATATAACACAATGGCTTTGCTTTCTCGTTTTGGATCCTTTATTTTTCCTTATAAATTTTGAAGTATAGATATTGCAAAAGCTTTTCAGTTCGACTTTCAAGTCGATATTTCTTGGTCTTTTAAATCAGCCTTTATATTCTAAAAGATAAATTGAAATTACCTTCCAATTTGTCAATATCCACATAAATTCAAGTTTCTTGATATGATACACTGTTCAACGAGTAGGCTTACATTAATGATATTGAGTTGCCTATTATGACAACAGATGTAGGCGGAAGTTTTCACTTATAAATATGGAATTTGATACTGTAACCAGCTAAGATAAAAGTATGTGTCTATTGAACCATTTAAACATTTGAAACATTTTAAACAAATATATGTAAAATGATTTAAATTACTGGTCTGAAATAAGCTGGTAATTTACACCTGTAATAAAGAGAAAACTATTTGTAACTATTTATAAGCCCTTTGAATAGACTTCAAAGACACTTTGCAATGGAGACACTTCTTACTTTTATGTTAACTATAGACACCGTAAAAGCATTTTGCGGGTTTTTATAAATTTGCATGAATCATTATGTATCTACTGTCTTGGAGCAAATACTGGTCTTTATAAGCAACAGATGAGTTTTGTTGATGGTCAGCCCACGCGAAGAATCTTGTAGGAGTGCTGTTCAAAACTAAAGTAAATTTTTGCTGTCAAAAGCCGCATACTGTGTAAGGTTCTGTGTGAAATATATCATCAGTACGGGAAACTTCTCGTTCGAGAAGTCAACCACTGGATGTTTACCTACTTCCCGAACGGAAAACTTGATATTATAGACATCACTCTACACATCTAATTCATGCGATATTGAGAGAAGAGCCTGAAACATAATGAGCAAGGGAGCAACTGGTACCATTTTTTTCGATCGAATGCGAGACCTCTCGCAAGGTTTTAATCTTCTCTAGAAATTTCTAAACTATATTTTTGTAAAGGCATTATTTTACATATCATCTTTGAATTGATAAAACAACAAGCTTAAAATGCACTTTGATCTTAAAGATCGTTAATTATACCAATTGAGCGTTCTGTTACGTCTCGTAATATACAATATAGCTGTAAAATAGCACACATGTTTCTATTCTATTTTTTTTTCTTGTGTTTTTATTTTTCTGAAACAGGTGTATGAATAAAAACAACTTATATATTCTTTATATTTCAACATAACAATCAATGTATCGAGAACTAAGTGATAATATTGATGAACAGGAACGATAAGACATTAAGGCAAATCATTTCAGTGTACATGAACATACAACAGATAAGACTCCAACCGTTATTAATATGGTAGATATGTAAAGTTTATTACGCATTACAGTTACTTAACGTTTGGTATAAAGTTCTTATCGCCATTTAAACAAGAGGTCTCGACTATTTAAAATCCTTGTTATACAAAATGGTAATGAATTCAAATTGTGTCAATCAATGCATTTAATCCCAACAAACAAGTAAAACTCCCATTCATTTTATGTTAAAAATTTGAAATCCACGAATTCATATCCCCGCGCAATGGCCGTTTAGACCAAAACCACAAAATTTCATACTCACGAAATTAAATGATTTCATTGCAATATGCGAACGTCGATGTACAAACAATACACTGGATAGTGGTACATCTTTTGCACACAATGACGGATGTTCGGAACCTTATTTTTGTTTCACATAGAATCTAATAACAACTATAAATGCTGATGTTTAACAAATGTGAATGTATGTACGAAATCTAGATCTATGCACTTCTTATTGTTATCAATATTACAAAGTTTTAAGAATATTTGCGAAAAGATAGCGTCAGTGTACGGCTAACTTGGCTATTTAACAATTCAAAGTTATATTTTAATTGGAGCATAGCACCAAAACCTTTGGTTTTCACTGCATGAAAAAGAAAATCATTCAATGTAAGACACTACACAAGAACAGTATTTACATCAAGCAAAACTTATTTCGTATTGTTTGACAAGTATAAATACATCACTAAAGCTGTTACTTAAGAAATAATGTATCCGAAACAGTGATTTGTCGTTGGATAAAATCAGTGTTTGGAGTTTAGATGCATGCAAAGGAATTATATCACGACGGCGCAGCCCGATTGATATAATAATTCGCATCTAAACGACAAACAATGATTTTATTCACGCGCAGATCACTGTTTGCGATATATCAATTCGATTCTAACACGTTATCAAGGAATATGATATACGTCCTTGCTGATACCCGTCAAATATTTGTCTGATTTCTGCTGACTTCTTTTCCAGCGCGCCGCCATTCCGTCTAACGCAATGACGTAATTATTATGACGTCAGAAAAATAAATTGTCGAATAAAATACATGCAGTTTTCAGCCTTCTTTGTGTAATAGGAAAACAAATCGGGTCGTGTTAAAATACAATTTATCACACTCTAATGAATCTACATTGTACTAAATCTGTTGTCTACCTTGTCGTCTGTGTAATTTCGGAAGTACAAACACCTTTAGTATAGTATTATACTATATGTTTATTCTTCTTTCCTCTTTATACTTCCAGTGTCCTTTAACTTGCTTTTCTCATTTATGATAATTTTAACCTTCATTTCGATCCTTCCGATGCTAATATGCAATATAAAATGCTTGCTACATGAGCACAGCACCTAACAACTTTTGCGTCTACTTTGCATTTGCAATACTAACCATTAAGTTTTTCGTCCTCGCCTGCAGGTCCAAAATGAATCAATGTGGCATACTTAAGTGTCCCGGTGTGTCTTGACGGAATTGATACCTTAAGTATTTCTGGGGTTTGTTTTCAAACATTCAATAATATGATCATTGGTTTCGTTTTAATGTTCATATGTATAATAGTATGTTCTTGTTTTTGTTTATATACAGCAAATGCCATTTCTCGCAGTTCGCTTACGTAAGGCGAGGTAATTCAGCCAGATGCCGATCTATACATTGTTTTCTCAGAAATGAAATATTTCCCTCGAGGTAAACTTGCAATTTATTGCCTAACACCGATTCTGTTTTCATTTCAGCAGCAAACTTATGTAACTGCTCATCATCGGTAACTAAAGGAGACCTACACTTATTGATAAATGCAAAGGATATTCTGGTAAAATCGCCAATATATGGGATCAAGCTGTTTTGCATGACACCATTCAGCAATTTTCATTGTTTTATTCTTCCATTTGAGCTTCTCACCACCCACCTGACTTTTGTGATAAGTCTTGAAAGATAAGCTTCTTTTACGGAATGTTGTTTTTGTCCTTTGGACAAATATGGTGGCATATGCACAGTCAGACCTAGATCTTCCAAGAACTTTAAAGCGTCTCTAGAGCCGCGATCAACGATGATGATGCCATTAACTTGTAACCATGCTGAGATATTCTCGTCATTGATATCAAACACATGTTTCATAATGTTTGCATCGTTATTATACCGTTAGCAAAGTATGGTCCAAAAACTGTTTGTACGTAACCATCAGATCCAATAACCATCACTAGTTTTACCAGTAGTCGATTTTTGAGGCAACTGTATGACTTTCGTTGAAATAAGTAGTCAGCACTTTTTTGTATGTATATATAAGTGCCATCAAAGACAATGACAGCCTCCTTAGCATTTTGGCTAGATTAAATAGTGTGGATGCCGTACTCGTAGTATGCTTTTCACAAAATTCACCAGGCGTAATATGTGATAATTCTCTGTTATATGGGAAGAGCACATCTTGCTGAATGTTTACTTCGTGGAATATGGCCAATTTTTAATTTAAACATTTCTCAGTCTTACAAAACTTTGCCTGCGAGTCCAGTTCTCAATTTTGTCATAAGTCTGCCTACTGTTGTTGTATTGACCTAACACGTGTTCCGTCGGCCCTCTATATACGAGCACAGTTGGTCAAACTATGATTTTCTAACCCTGTAGGATTATGACAATATTCTTCTGGCAAAATATCAGAAATTATGTGTATCACGCTTAACTATACCCAGAAGAACGGCAAGCCTTAAAAGCTACATCGATTACTGCAGGATATGCCAAATTCATTAAATGTGTTCTTTTATCCTGAATATCAATTCGTCTAAGAAGTTTAGAAAAAAATCTTTAAACTGTTCAATTCGTAAAAACGTAAGATTAAAGGTCAGAAGATTTCATTTTTTTAATCAGATTAATCGTGTATGCATAGTATTCATCTCATTGCAATTTAAGTTTCATTAAAAACGTTTCAGTTGTAAAACGGCTAATGTCTAGAAGGCTCAGTAGTTAAGGTATTTTCAATCGAATAATTTGCCCGGGGTCGAGCGTTGCTCCGGTCTACGTGGATTCTGGTTTGTAGCAGGTCGGTGGCTATGCCGGACAGTTACATTGGTTCCTCCTCCACAGTTAAAGCCAGAAAGTTTCTTTGTGACAGAAACTATAACTATGTGACTTGATAAATTGTGAAAAAAATGAGTATAGAACAGAGTTACCATGTCCAGTATTAAGTGTCATATGTTATTATTTCTAGGTTAATTTCGTTATTACTTGAACGTTATGGCCATGAAAAAGCTTGAGAGAAAACATCAGGGGAAATATTGTTTTTAATTAATTAGATGTTATGTAATTTGAATGATGTAGTTTTTCTTATTACTGTATAAATGATAAAACAACCTGAAGGACGGACGGATGTTCGCACTTAAACAACCGGGTGGTATACTCAACATTTTTTTTCTAACGCCACACCTGCTTTTTATCTCTGCCCAAATGTTGTCAGATTTGAATTCATCTAATGATTATTTTATTATAATAAGAACGATAACACTTGAATGAAGTTTTACCATGCAATATACAAAGTCCCCTACTTGAAGGTGACCAATTATCTCAACTGCAGTAAAATATCTGTCAATTATGTATCATATAAAATATTATATCGTTAAACAGTATGATATAACGATTAACAATTTGCACATATAAAATCCTACAGTTGTTGATTTCTTATAGCAAAATACAATATATATATATATATTTCAATTTTTATAACATTTCATTTTCAAATTGGTGGGAAAGCATAAGAAATAAATCGTATCATAATAAAAAGAAGTAATTCTAAAGAAATTGTTTTAAACTTTTGTCTATATGACACATGTGATTTTGTTAACATATTTTACTGACAGGGCAGGAAAAGGTCATTATTGACTTTCTACCTTCAAGTGTGACTTTAACCTTTGTGCTAGAGGTCTGGGTATTGCGCATGACAAGTCGTCTCATTATGGGGAACGTTTGTCCAAAGTAATGTTAAAGTCCTTTAATGGACTGGACAGGAAGGACACTTAATGGTCATTGACCACCAAGTATTTTATTATCCTTTGAGCTAGGAACCTGGGTTTGTGCGTAACAAGTCCCTTTTATGGGAAACAACTGTGCTGAAAATTAGTAAAATCTTTTGCTGGATGAAAGAGTTATGAATAAGGCATTAAAAAGGATACTGAACTTTAACCTCTAAGTGTAACCTTCACCTTTGAGCCAGATATCTGAGTGCTGCGCACTGTCTCATTACTGGAAAAGTTTGTGTCAAGTAATATTTAAATCCCTTGATGGATGGCAGTTATGGACCGAACAGAAAAAACAAAAAATCAATTTGACAACGTGTCTTTTGCAACACACGTATTCCTAGATCAGAGGTCAAAGTCGACAGTCTGAGGTCGAAGGTCAATCGTTTTTTTTTTATTGTATTACCAGTATTTAAACAAATATTGAAGCGTGCTACCGGTATTCCCAAAATATAGTCAAATGAAAATAAATTCCATCATTTAAATATTTTCATTTAACTCGGATGGTCGGCTTTCAAATGATAGATAGCTTTTCTAACTATGTAATGGTCGACAGATACCTCTACTCCAAGCTTGTATTTTTTTCTGTTCTATTTAAAACCTCTTGTGAATCATTAATATCGAGTATCGTTTTATTTATCGCGAAGCTCAGCATGTTACGTTTCCCGAGATTAATTAAACGAGAGTCAACATAATACATAATTTTTATGTGGATCTGTTTGTATTCTTTGCACTTCTGTGCCATTGTTCAATGTAACGCGTACATGTGATTGTGACGTCACTAATGATACCACATTAAGGTAGTTCTGCACGTTCGTATCAAAATGTTTTCTACAATGTAGAATTTGGTTAAACTCTGATTTGTCCAAACTTCAGAATATACTTAGGAAATTCAGCAAATAAAAAAGATAGGGTCGTGTCGTTGAGTTTGTTGCTAGACTGATTTGACAAAGGACTTCACGCGATTTTTCATAATGAGCGTTTATGGAAAAATCATAACATTGGTAACAATTTTGCGAATGGACATTTTTCTACACTACTATTTAGTGAAATAAATGTATAGGTCTAAAATATTTAACAATGATTAAAGTGAACTGCACATTACACACTCATTCTTAGACATTAGCACGCTTAGCTCAGTAGGCAGGGCGTTGGTGTACGGATCGCGGGGCCATGAGTTCGATCCTTGGGCGGGACGTATGTTCTCCGTGACTATTTGATAAAAGACATTGTGTCTGAAATCATTAGTCCTCAGTCCTCCACCTCTGATTCATGTGGGGAAGTTACTTGTGGAGAACAAGTTTGTACTGGTACAGAATCCAGGAACACTGGTTAGGTTAACTGCCCGCCGTTACATGAAATACTGTTGAAAAACGGCGTTAAACCCGAAACAAACAAACTTAGACATTATTTTTAATTATTTGACGTGTCAAATGTTTTAATATCATATTTTAAGTTTAGAAAGATAGTAACTGTGTCAGTGTAATAAATTTACTCACAGGTTGCCATTAGTTTCCTTTCCGTACGCCAAACTCATGCTTTATTCTACGTTTTCCTGATAAGTGACGTTACGCCATCACTTCCGGTTTATCAAACGTGCAGTTTTACCTTACTGGATAACCTGGCGATAAAAGTGTATTTACGACCATAGTTTTCGAATTTTAACGTGGATTTATTGTGAAATGCTAACAAAACGGGGAAAATAAAGCAAGATATTGATTCTACCTTACGTGAAAAACAAACCTTTCACTACTCGCTATTTTTATCAAAAGCTTTTGGTAGAATTTCAAAAAAGTAACATCAAAATTTAACACCGAAATAGATAGAAACAGAGCCTTCGTTCTAGAATCAATTGCAAATGCAGAAGAAATGAAAACATAATTATGGTCTTTAAATGTCTTAGGTAACTTGCAGAGGCTGGCATTATTGCCGAATGGTATCAAAGATTTTGGCATTTAAGTAATTGTAGGAGATTTATCAGAAATGACAGAATGTTTAGAAATATTTGTCTATAAAATTCCAAATATAAAGGCACTATATCATTGTTATATAAAAGTTGGGATAGAGAAAGTCGCAACAGTTGGCGGCCGCCAACCTTGCTTAATGACTACAAAATAATTTTAAATAGCGAGAGACTTCTTTCAAAATTACGTCATGCTGATCCAAACGTTTTATGAAAATGCAAAATTTAAATGAAGCAAACAGATTATTTCGTGCTTTAATATTTTTTTCAGACCCCGAAAAGAAATGGGATGGTATATGTCTAGAAAATATGGTTATTTTGGTTATTGAAATGTTTCTGTAGACTCAAAATCAGCTATGTAACAAAAATGCGTTTATATCGGAATACTTCTCAATATCAGGTCTGTCCGTAAACACCGTTACTTCACATCTTCATGCAAGATATACGACATGCCATGTCAAAGTATGAATAACAGAAATATTAAAGGCATGAAACTTCCATCTCTTAATCGGTTGAAATTAGAAATTAAATGAGCCAATGAAGATGTGTAGACGACACGCAATTCTTTTGCGAGAATGAAACTTGTCTTCCATATCTATTTCAAAATCTAAAGGTATATCAATAAGAATCGGTCGCAAAACTTACAGAAAGAAAAACTGGACTCTTTATTGATAGATTTAAAATTAGTAGCCGAAATACAATGAAATCAAATGGACCAAAAATAACATTAAACTTTTAGGTATTTGCAACAGCTAAAATATTGACACAAATGAAACTTAAATAAACAAAATAAACAAAATACAAGTAGGGAAACAAGAAATTTATCGCATCATGGAACCAGTCTTATTTTGAAAGTTTTAAGAGATATTCCTTTAAAATATACTAACAAACTGGGTAATTTTAGGAATAACACAAAACTTTTTTATGTGAGTGGCTAAAAGTACATTTGTTCTAAACAGAGGAAACGGAGCCTTAGTATGTGAAACATAACTTATATTTATGCAGGTCTAAACATTAAATGGTTTACAAAGTAAAATATTCTGGAATGCAATTTGCACATACGAGTACTATTTACAGTCGCACGATAGAAATGTTTCTTATTATTTCTCTGCAAATGCTGCACAGTAGACACGTTTCTTGTATCAAGAAATAACAGACGAGTAAACTACTATAAATTACACGGTGTCTATGCATATCGGATCCTCTGTGGAAAATGAGAAAACGGATCCCTCTGTTCGCGCACAGGACACTCTTTGTGGTAAACAAAGAACTCCAACATCAGTGAGCTCGAAATTTTTGCCCTATACACATTTTTGTGCATACAAAACATATGAACCACGAAATGACGTACCTTTTTAGCTCCACTATTCGGAGAATAGGGGGGCTATACTACTTGCCCCGGCGTCGGCGTCGGCGTGACACTTCTTGGTTAAAGTTTTTCGGCAACCTTTGTTTTTCTGTCATATCTTTGTTACCTTTGCTTATATCTTACTGTAACTTCACATAAACATTGTCCAGTATACAAACAAAGTATGTGTAGGGGCTGAGCCCATTATACCCAAAGTCAAGGTCACCAGGCTGTTATACTTAGTTTTTTTAAGGTTAAAGTTTTTCGGCAACCTTTGTTTTTCTGTCATATCTTTGTTACTATTGCTTATATCTTACAGTAACTTCAAATAAACATTGGCCAGTATACAAACAATGTATGTGTTGGGGCTGAGCCCATTATATCCAAGGTCAAGGTCACCAGACTGTTATACTTAGGTTATTTTTAAGGTTAAGGTCTTTCGGCAACCTTTGTTTTTCTGTCATATCTTTGTTACTTTTGCTTATATGTTACTGTAACTTTACATAAACATTGTCCAGCATACAAACGAAGTATGTGCAGGGGCTGGGCCCATTATACTTAAGGTCAAGGTCACCAAGAAGTTATACTTTGAATTATTTTCTTGTTAAATCATTTTGAGAGCTTCGTTTATAGACATATCTTTGGTACTTTAAAAGATAATTACTTGAAATTAAAAGTATTTGTTTATAATCATCTGCATGTGCGACTACATACCCCATAACTCTAATTGTGTTTTTGACAGAATTATGCCCCTTTTGTACTTAAACATTTTTTTTGCAATCTTCGCTTTCTGGATACTACTTTAATGCAATATAAGATAAAGACTTGAAACTTAAAATATATCTTTATCATCATCATCTGCATGTGTGGTAACAATCCCCATAACTCTGGTTTGTATTTTTGACCGAATTATGCCCCTTTTATACTTAAATGTTTTACAAACTTCGTTTTTTGGACATAACTTTGGTACTAAATAAGATAATGACTTGAAACTCTAAATATATCTTTATCATCATCATCTGCATGTGTTGTAACAATCCTAATAACTCAAATTTGTGTATTTGATGGAATTATGCCCCTTGGTGTATCTTCCTTTTAAAGTAGAGGTCTCTTATTCAGACGTATATTCATTTTACTGTCAAATCCCCGAATAGTGGAGCGCGCTGTCTTACGGACAGCTCTTGTTTATAGTTACATTTGTTTTATCAGTTGACACAAGTCAAAACTAAGATTGACTTTAGCCGGAGGTACTGGCTTGGATGAACATCGTGCAATGTTTATGAAACTTAAATACGACTTTTCTTGAATATAGAAAATATCTAGTACCTTAGATGTGAAGCCGTTGATCCCATCTTACTTGTAAATACACCTTATTCGGTTATTGTCATCATGTTAACTTAACACTAGCTCATCTTCTGATCGAAAGAAATTTCTAGACAGACTTAAAGCACCTTGTACGGAAAAAGGTCAAAGAGGCTTATAATTAGCCAGTATCTTGAGCACATCCTAAACTTGAAAAATACTGATGCCTCACTCCCAAATAAACCAAATGCTAAGAAACTGTACTCGTTCATTAAACACTCGAGACAGAAATCTTCCTCTATCTCCCCCTAAATATGAAAATAAACACCATCAGGATGATCAAGCTAAGGCAACAGTACTGAACACACAGTTTCAGTCTGTTTTTAGCCCCAAATTACCACTAAACCTTGCCTCGCTCAGCTAAATGAAATTTAATCCTGATGGTAAATCTGTCCCTACCACGCCAGATATTAGGATAGGCACAGATGGTATTTAGAAACTTCTCATCAACCTGAACCCCATTAGGTTAGTGGATTTGACAAAACCAAGCCCATAATACTTAAAACACTCTCTTTTGAACTATCCTCCATCCTTGAGGTCATATTCCAGAAATCCCTGCAGGAAGGATCACTTTCATCCCAGTGGAAATCCGCAGATGTTGCCCTAACTTTTAAAAAAGTTGATAGGTCAAACCCAGTAAATTATAGGCCATTTTCATTAACATGTGTCCTATGCAAAGTTCTTAAACACATTGTTTCCTCATATATTGTTAAGCACTTCACCAACCATGGTATTGTGTATGACCTTCAGCATGGATTTAGGGAAAAAAGATCACGCGTTACTCAGTTAGTTATGTTAGTAAATGATCTGGTCACTTCAGTCTACAATAAGAAACAAGTAGATCTTATACAGTAACTACTAGATTTTAGTAAGGCTTTCGATAAGGTTAGCCATGAGAAAGTCCTTCTAAAACTGCACGATTACGGAGTCAGAGGTAACACACTAAGATGGGTCAAATGCTTCTTAGATAATAGGATCCAATCAGTAGTCCTAAATGGCACTACCTCTGATGCCATCCCAGTATCATCAGGTGTCCTACAGGGTCTGTACTTGGTCCCCTACTCTTCCTAGCTTACATAAATGACCTCCCACAAAACGTCAGTTCCAAAGTCCGTCTGTTTGCAGATGAAACGGCAATATTTCTAACTCTGTCATCTGCAGACAAATCTGTCACTCTCCAAAATGACCTCAAAACTCTAGAAAAGTAGGAGTTGGAGTGGGATATCGAGTTCAACCCTCCAAGTGTCAAGTGATCCACTCCACTAGAAGGAAACATCCTACCCCTACCCAGTATTACCTACATGGAGTCCAAATTGAATTGGTCAGCTCAGCTAAATACCTAGGCGTAGATATCTCAAATGATGTGACAATCACATAAACAGGTCAACCAAAAAAGCTAACCAAACCCTAAGGTTCTTACGAAGAAACATTAAGGTCAAATCTCAACCCATTAAGACCATTGCTTGCCAGACTCTAGTCCGACCCCAGGTTGAATATGCCTCCAAGGTATGGTCGCCCCACACCCAAACTCAAATTGTCCAAATTGAAAGCGTCCAAATGAGAGCGGCCCGTTGGATCAAGACCGACTACGACCGTACTTCCAGTGTAACGGATATACTACACTCCCTAAACCTCCTATTTAAGGCGTATAGATTCTAGGTTATCACTCTTTTATAAGATTCATCATGATGTGGTTGCTATCCTTGTTGCTGATTACTTGACCCCAATGATCCCTTGTGTCCGCTATGGCCATTCCCCAAGTTATAGGTTAATTACTGCAACCACTGACTATTACAAGTTTTCTTATTTTCCGAGAACAGTGTACCATTGGAACCAACTTCCCCCAGTGTCGCCCACCTCCCTACCCTAGAGCAGTTCAGTGCTGCTGTTTGCAGTCTAGAACATGTCTCGCCCTAGTTATCCTGCAAACTCAAGTTTTAACCTTTTTATATCACCAAAGTTATTTTTGGTTTCTTCCAATCTAATTTTTTATTACTATATTCTTTCTCTTTTTGATTTTGACGCGCAAAACGTCTACGTTCTCGCAAGGGGTTTGTCGTCAACGGCAGATAGATAGATAGAACGCCCTACTTTCGATTTTGTTAATGCACGGGATCCCCCTCAGTCGTTGCAATTTTTGCCTCACAGGATCCCTCTTGACTCTCTGCACACGCACGGCACGGGAACCCTCTTCGACAAATTGTTCTATCGGCACCGGCACCCTCAGATTCAATGTTTGAGTTTTGAAAATATTGAAAACAAGATCAGTTTCATAGGGAAATAGATCATTGTGGTTTACGTCCCTTAATATGCTTTTAAATTGCAAATAAATCAGCAATTTCACATAACATGCATATTTAAATTTTATTATCAAATTTACCTATACCTTAGTGATACTCATGTAACTTTTAAACGCGAATTTGTATACTTTGATTTGCTATAAAGTGGGGCCATTCATGCATAGCTAGTCTGAAAGGGGGCGTTCAGCGACACATCTGTACAATAACGAACCCCGTCCTCCCGGACACACAAGTCTGTTGTGGAAACATCGATATTTTTCCATACACTGACGCCTGACTTTCATATCGGATGCGTGACGTAATTGAACGTGTGTCGTGGCATTATTTTTTCATTTAGTTCAGGATTGTCAATCTTATTCAGACTGTTGAACAAATTTATAATAGTTACATTACATTGTATGCGTATGTAATAAAAAGCTTATTATCTTTGCATCGGTAAATATGCACTCGTTCTTTAGCGGAAGTCGTGCAATCTATTTCCGCTATAAAACTCGTGCATAGCTATTAACCTATATTTATTGTGGTGATTTTAAATAAGAACACCATCTCATAACTCTAACACTGAAGTTAAATTGAGTGGGCACCGGTGCCGATAGAAAAATAATTGTGTCCGAGAGGGTCTCAAGCCGTGTGCAGAGAGTCAAGAAGGATGTTTATATGCACCAAAATGTGTTTAGGACGAAAATTTTGATTTTCCTAGCGAACAGAGAGGGTTCCGAATTCTCATTTTCCACAGAGAGGGACCTGATATCCATATACACCGTGAATTAGCATTAACAGTGTGGAGAATGACGGTATGCACTGAAAAATAACCGCAAATTTTCTCGCATCGGCAGGAAAAACAAGGTATTTTAAGTTGAAAAAAAAACCGTTGTTTTAGATATTGTTACATAGCCTATCATATGACCCTTACCTTCCGATTTCCTCCGGCGAATATATTGTCCTCAAAGTATTGATACTTTCCGAGGACACTCGGGAAGTTTGAATGCGTTTGTACTTTTTTTTGGAAGGGAACGTTCACGGACGTACGGTTTTCAATTCAAAAGATACATAATTTTAAACATTTACGACAATTAATGGCAGTGCAAAGACACGAACATTTGACTGAGTATACATCTCATTAAGAACATTTGTTTATATGCATAAAAATATGTTGTATGAAAAGACTATACGGAATTAATAAAATGGCAAAGAGCCTGTATTTATATCATATTCATTGGCAGCTTACACGGACAAAATCACATATTTAGTGTAACATTTCTATTTTTTTCTGTTCCGTTTTGGTTTGGTGTATACGTGAAAAAAGCATTTACTCTCCAAACTTTTAAGAAATGCAGTACTGTTTGATACTGACATATTATACATAAATAACTATGTTGAAAATTCCCGAGTGTCTTCCTTTTTCTTAAATGCCTTAAATTTCCTAAAAATACTTTCGTTTCTTTGTTTAGTCCGTTTGCAAAGGTTTGACATCACGTGTCATAGTCGTTACAAGTCCAATAGGAGAAATAAGTTCCAATCGTTCACTTTTAAATGATAATTTGAAGAGTCAAACGCATTGAAACGTTCAGCATAACGCGAAAGATGATATGTTAGTGTAGGTTTCTCTGAAGCACAGAGCACCACAAACACAGCCCCAGAGTCAAGCATTTGCAAAGTAGGCCCACAATAAGAAGCCGTAACGGAAAAATGTTACAGACGTGTTGCTGCAAAAATCCAACAAGAACATCTTAATTCGATGAAAAATATAGAAAAAGGGAGAAGAAGAGGTATGGATAGGGGCAAGCAAATTAAATAAATTCAATCCTGTGTTGATAAGGGACCTACTTTTGAGAGCGAATATTCACTAAAGGTATGTGTTTTGTATTTTAGCAGTATTCATGATTCATTTTCCATTTCACATAGCTGCTCCGAGAAGACACATCTGTTAAACCAAATAGTCAAATTTTTTACTAATTATTTACTAATTATTTATAAACAGAGACATTTGTGTCAAACTTAGGATTTTTGTTCGATTTTTCAGACTGAACAAAATGTAAGGGAATTTACTAAATCATAACGATCGTTTTTAGACTATAAGTTGTACATGTAAGCCGTGCATTTCTTAAAACAATACTGTCAAGTTGATTTGCAAAGACCGGGTGAAATATTCAAACTACCCGTTTATATCAGGTTACTTTTCTCTGGCTGACTCATTTGTCAATCTAGTGTCGGGATAGACAATTACCCAGTGTTATATCAATCACGTGTATTTACGGGCATGTATTGAGATATTTTTGCATTACAGCTTCAGTGTCATTGTATCCATCTTTTTATCATTGCCTTTTGTAATACGATCTTTTAGTTTTGTGCCACTTTGCGATGCATGTCTCTATGACTGTGATTCAGGTACTCTGTATTTCCGGAAAATCTACCCTTACCTTTAATCTGTTTTTGTGTGGGTCAGCAACTTAACTATCTTGGTCATTTATATTGCTGTTTAATGTCATGAAATTTTCCGCCTTAGGATTTGCCTCGGGAGGCCTTTAGTGCCAATATGTTCTTGTTAGATTAAATATACAGATGCATTTTAGTGTTTAAGTGATGAAAAAGATACAGCAATTTCTTATATAAAACTATGTATTACAGCAAATGCTTTCATTGCACTATTACATTCACCTTAACGTGACGTATAAGACATTGTGGGATTCTATTTTCTATTGTTTTTAGAAAAGAAAGTATATAAATGGATACATGCATGTGAACGTTTTCGTTTTACACCATTTAACATAAAAAACAAACACAAGTTTTAGTTCTTATGTCTAGGTCACTAAAGGGAATTACATTGACGTCCAATCATCGATTTCTGACCATAATCTGCTGCTAGAGGTGTCACCTGCACCCAAAAGTTTGCAAATTCTTTGCTTGAGGGAAATGTGCCAGTGCTCTTTGTCAACTTATTTATGGAAACAAAAACCGACATTTACAGAAATTTCTGTTCTGAGACAGTTGTAGCAGAAATTAAGTAGTTTTAATACTTTCCAAGAAGTAGTGGGAACAAAACGGTCAAGAATTTCTACCCTAAATGATTTTATTGCTTGATGTTTTTTTAAATTAAAAGAAATGAATATTGTATTCGCCTTAGGTTGGATGGTGAAAACTTAAAGATATAAAGTACGTTTGCACATTTACTGCTGATGACAAAATGTGTGCTCTTTTTATTTTCTTTTTTCGGCTGATGAAACTTTCCAAATATAGTGACACAAAGATATTAATATGTGATAGGATTTTGATTTCCAATGTGTTACGTATCATAACAGCTTGACGAAGATGCATTGCCTTAGCGGACAATATTGCTGTTATTTTTCACAGATTTATCATAAATGTTAAAGCTTGATGCTAGTGTACGTCTAAGCTGCAATTGAATGAGATGTACATGTAAGCCGCCAAATTTACAAATATTCTGACTGTATTGCATGTTCATTCACATTTTGATGTTTTATTACTGCCATTTAAAGCCTTAAATTTATTAAAAATGCATTTTCTTTCAAAGTATTGTCGGTCCGTGATAAGCGTCTTCGAAAACTGGCATGTACTTTCAAATTTCCTGAGTGTTCTAACAAAATACCAACACATTACGCACATTATGGGTATCCAGCGAAAACGGAAAGTAAGGGGCATATGATAGTGTATGTAACAGTATCTAACACAATGTTTATGAAGTCAAAATACCTTGATTTTCAAGCTGAAGCGAAAGAAGGTAGCAGCCATTATTCCGTACACGTCCTCATTTTAAATCATGTGATTTCCAACATCGATTAACTTGGAGATTGCTTCAGTCCTGATACAACAATTAATATGAAATACATGTGTGTATACTTTCTGCAATTATGAATGAATCCTTTTTAACATGTTTCGTTAAGGCCTAAAAAATTCTTTCTTTCCGATAGCATGCTCAAAAACTTTAGGGTAGGTAGGTCGGATTTTTTGTTGTTGTTTTTTTTTTTTTTTTAATTTTTTTATTAAGTGAGACTTTTCGGAAATTATTTTTGTGTCATGCAAATAAGGGGGTTATGTCTTTAGAGCATCAGTAAGTTGATTTCTAACCTCACTGACCATGTTTAAGGCATAAAAAGTACAGTTTTGCAACTTTTTGTTAGAAAGTTGAAGGCCATAAAACATTTAGGGTCGGGTCAAAAATTTAGGGTAGGTCTGGATACCGGAAACGAAGATATTTTTTACGCCTAAAACAAATCGGGGATTTCCAGAAATATCTTTATTTCGTCTAAAAACTTGTTTAAATTATTGAAAGATAAACATAGTTGGATCTCTAAATGAAACATTATTAAATCGAGCATTCCGACAATATCTTGCAGCACTTAGATGTAGATAAATTTCAATTTATTAGAACTGCAATTAAAACATATTTCACGAAAGTACATAAAACCGGAAAATATAAAACTCAACCTTTAAACTCAAACCGGAACATAAATGGGAAATGCACTCAGTAGTTCCCTACCCTAGGAAAAGATCTCTATTAAGATTGTCTTTAAAGGCGAAACAGTGGAAACTTATGCATAGAACACAGACGTAAGCTTATGAAATTACTCGATGGAAAATGTATTATATGTAAGTACAGGAAAACTTTAGTTCATTTCATGAGAGAATAAGACTTTGCCAAAGGTATTTGTGTTGTCTTATGTCACGGGCTGCTTCGGTAGAACTTAGTACATGCTGCTACTTATGCTGACCTTTGTCTATACGTGGCAACATAGTTGTTTGCATTTGCAGAGGGTTCCAGACTCTACTGGCAATAGGACTGTAATGAAAATAAATAATATATCATAGATATATATTTTTAATTGTTAGAACAAAAATGTATAATTGTTAATTACTTGTTGTAGCAATGGAGAGTGCAATGAATAAAGTATATCATCACATGATTATCAATAAAGAGAGTGCATCATGGAAAACAATGCCATACACATACATAATGAAATAAAAACGTTTCCTTTTACAACAGGTATTTGATATAATTTACAAAATAGCAAATTAAAGAATATTTTATGTTTAGAGTACAATCAATGACTAAAATATAAAACTGACCTGTAATGATAATAAATAATATATAATAGATATATAGTTTTAATTGTCAAAACAACAATGTATAAATGTTTACTGCTTGTTGTAGCAATGGCGAGTGCAATGATCCATCGCTTTAATTTATAACATCATTGTTGTAATATTACGGGTGGCGGGTTAGTATTATGTTAGTGAACGTATACCGGGATCATGTGTAGGGCAAAATAAGCGATCAAAATATAGGAGATAAGGTCAAGAGCTTAATTGTACCTAGTAATACGCTGGATTTGTATTAAAGATTGAGTTATTTCCCCTTAATAGTAAGGTTTTAGGAAAAGGGGAAATATCAACGAAAATAAAGGCTGGATAAATATCATGTTTTATAATTGTTTTATTTAATAAATGAATGGTAAATATTTGACCCTATGGTATTAAAACAGAAATTTCAAGATTGTTTTCCTTTAAACATAACTCTCAAACCAGCCGTACTTTCGGTTGATATAAACAGCCCTCTTTAAAAAGTTAATTCAACAAATGAGCTGTTAAAAAGTTTTACAGAAATTTAAGACTGGCTGTTAAAGACCAAAGTAATTCACAATGTATTGAAATAAAAAAAAATGCTTACGCAAGGGACGTAACAAAGATAGGATTTTGATTCAAAACTAGATAAAGTTACCTTCGCTCTTTTCGCGTTCGGACAGGCAATTATATCCTATACTCAGGACGACGGACACATTTTTATAAAATCTCACGAGACAAACGTATGTTTATGACAAGACAGAAAATAAAGTCAGAGAGGACGTTCAGCGTTTTCTGGAAGTAAAGAAAATGAAAGTTAAAAAGGCTAAACTTGAAAACGAAAGTTGCATTTCTATTGGTAAATAGTCAGGGATGATCCCGTCTAAATTTAGAGACCGTACCATAGCTCTTCGCATTCTTCAATTTTTCAAAAAAAAAAGTGGTTTTTACGAGAGCACCGGTTACGATTGAAAATGTAAACAACCGACTCTATAAACTATTTGAATGAATGAATGAATGAATGATCGTCGATCTTAGTCATAATACTGATTGACAGTGAATGCTAATGACTCCATGTGTTGCAGAAATGTATTTAGTTTGTAACTGTAATTTCCTGTCAGTTGATATCCTGTCGAAACTGGTAAAATAATTGCTTATATTAGGACAAAGCTCACTGTCTTTGCCGTTCGCCAGCTGCTAAAAAGGCAAATATATAAGATTCAGTGTAAGTTATATTTCACTGGTACTGCCAGTTAGTAACTTCATACTAAAAAAAGCACGACAGAGAAATTTGGGCAGTTTTGACCGATTATAACGATTATAACGTTTGCAGCATTAGATTATATTTTTTCTTTACACGAAAATTGCCGTTAGATAACCAAGCGAATACGCCGATAATCCGGAGTCGGCCGATTATGTGTTATTGTCACAAAACTGTTCCAGTTCACGTAATCTAATCGGTGCACTTAAACTGCCTAGCTATAGCTACTGCTGTTATAGAGAAGTGGTAGAGTGTCTGCCTTAGGTGTGAGAGGTCCTGGGTTCGAGTCCCAGTTAGAGCTTAACAATTTTCATTCTGCTACAGCATCTTTTGCTGTTAAAGGACAGTTGTTCTATATTTTTAGCACACAGTATCATGGATCATTATTTAGAAATCCAGATCACAGTTGAATGTTAAATCAAATGCACCCAAGTAGAAAATATTCGCTATATTATGTCCCTTTGATGTTTCTGCTCTCCAGGTCCAAGAAGAGTTACATTTCCTTGATCACAAAATTTTCTTTTACATGAAAATATGAAATGCTCATAACTCTATGCTTCTGGTTAAAATATGATTAATATATCTATTTTTGAGGAATATATGTATATTTGTCTTCATTTCAAAGCTTTTTCACTTCATACCTATGATTTGAAAAACTTAGGTACTATCTCTACTAAATTTATGCGCGTGGACTTTCTTATTTTATTTGTTTTATTTGTTTTATTTTTTTTCTTTTGCTTATGGAGAATCAATTTTCAGCATTTTTTAACGATTTGAAAATACCTGGGCTTTAGCATGACATGTCAGCTTTTAATATACGAGACAATATTTGAACTTGAAATAAACACATATCCCATGGGGCAAAGGTATATGGAGATTTTAGGAACTTTGTCAAAAGGCCCTTTCTGATGTTGTGTAAAATGTCAGTATATGCCTCGGGTGTTAGATATTTCCGTAGAGCTGCACACCAAGACATTTCAGAAATAGTTTCAAAAGAAATTTCCTGTAATAAATGTTAATTCTACCGAAGCGTGAACGGGCCATGATACGCTTTAATACGTTTTATTTAGACACAGATGCGGGAAGGATATAGCTAAGGGGTTTCTTTTTGTTTGAATATATAATTTGTTTGTATTAAGTAAGTGACCTGCTGTTAATGTTTGTATAGATTCCATTTATTTCATTATTATATTTTAGTTCTTAAACATTGTACAGCTGGTAGGCAAATGCTCCCTGACCCCTATATACCAATGGCTTGAAAAAAGGGGGATGCAAATTTATGGTCTAAAATAATGCGCCGCTTATTTTGCGTAAAATTACCATTACAGAAATCGTACATATTTCTCGATACGAATTTGATAATCTGCTATTCCATACATGCATAACAGTGCCCGATGCAAGGATAAGAGTATATTTTGCGTAATGTTGACGATATTTTTTAATTCTGCAGATGAGACTGCTTGCTGTAAAGTAAGTAACCAGCACACAGTTACACTCATTTTGTGAGTTGCCGCATTGCAACAGGCATGGCTCAAAGAATTTATGTACAGTTATCGTTGTTATGTTTTTTTTTTATAATTGAACTAATCACTAAACAATGTATCCAATTGTCATTTAAATCTGTCAAAACTTTGCAGTGATGAAAAAAGAAATTTCAGGAGTAAGGAAAGTGGTTGAGTTTATAACAATTAAATAGCTCTCGAGGAATACAAGTCTTACATAGTTACGCAATTAATACAATAAATGAGTTTAAGGCCGCATCTGCTGCCATCCAAGGTATTTGTACCATATACAAGCTTGGGCAGACAGACAGGACATAATGATTCAATAAAACTTCCTTTCCATTCTCGCTTGTAGGTTGGAGTTTACAACTTCCCTCAACTCCACCCCCACAAACCGCAACCCTCTCATATCCTTTGGACACCGGGCATATTTTCATGCAATCTCGCCAGGCATAGGTATGTTTTTAACAAAAGAGAAAATGACATCACTCGACCTTTCACTATTTCCGGAAGTAAAGAAAATGAATGTAGACAGGCTAAACAATTACATTTTGCCAATGGGGAGTCAATTTTCAGCACTTTTTTTATCACAATAATTATGTGATTTCAAAGCCAAGACATATGAAAAAACTATTTTGTTTATGCTGTCACGTCCAAAATCTAAATAAAATCTGGAACGTATATGTTTGTTCTAAGTAATCACCTAGGGAAAGACATTAAAGGGAATGCAGTAAGAACGCTTTTGCTAAGGAATCTAAATGTTCGAACTCTCCATCTTTTTCAATTGGTGTAAAACACGATAAATATCCTTGTGCCAATAGTCACAATGAGATCCATCTGTGTGATCTGGACAATTACAGTAATAATCTCCGTTAGACGCATACAAACAGACACCGTCATTTTTACAAGGCTTGTTCCTGCATTTGCCAATATCTGAAAGAAGACGTAAAATATTACGTTAAAAAAATCATTTGTAATCTGTAACTGAATTATTGAGTTTTAATACGAAGGGTGTGATTCTTACTTGTTGCAACATTTTATTTAGCTAAAAAAGAAAAAAAAGATATATTATAAATAAACGCACCTTTTTCGCAAAAGAAGCCTTCAAACTGTGGTTTGCATTTACAGTGAAATCCACCTCGTGTGTTTATACATTGTCCTTTGTTTTTGCACGGGTTGGAAACTGCACATTCATCGACGTCATACTGGCAACTTGAGCCATAATATTTAGTGCTGCACTCACAGAAGTAACTTCCGTGTGTGTTGACACATCGCCCACCATTTTGACATAGGTTGAGAGATGCACATTCATTTCTGTCAAACTGACAATTTGTGCCTTGGTATCCAGGGCTGCACTCACAGTAGTAACTTCCATACGTGTTGACACATCGTCCACCATTTTTACATGTGTCGGAGAATCCACACTCGTTCCTGTCATATTCACAGTTGAACCCATAAAATCCTAAACCACACACACAGTAGTAACTGCCATATGTGTTTTCACATTTTCCCTGATTTTTGCAAATGTTTGTATTGCGACACTCATTAACATCATACTGGCATCTTTCACCACTAAACCGAGGACTACAGTGGCATCGAAAGCCGCCATAGGTGTTTTCGCACGTACCAGCGTTTTTACATAGATGGGATCCCAAACATTCATTGACATCAGTTTGGCATCTTTTCCCAGAAAAGTGGGAACTACATTTGCATTTGAATCCGCCGTGAGTGTTTTCACACGTTCCGCCGTTTTCACACGGATTGGTTCCCAAACATTCATTCACATCATTTTGACATCTTTTTCCAGTAAACTGGGGACTACATTTGCATTTGAATCCGCCGTGAGTGTTTTCACACGTTCCGCCGTTTTCACATAGACTGGTTCTGGAACATTCATTGACATCAGTTTGACATCTTTCTCCAGTAAACTGGGAAGGACATTTGCATCTGAATCCGCCGTGAGTGTTTTCACACGTTCCGCCGTTTTCACATAGATTGGATCTGGAACATTCATTGACATCAGTTTGACATCTTTCTCCAGTAAACTGGGAAGGACATTTGCATTTGAATCCGCCGTGAGTGTTTTCACACGTTCCGCCGTTTCCACATAGATTGGATCTGGAACATTCATTGACATCAGTTTGACATCTTTCTCCAGTAAACTGGGAGGACATTTGCATTTGAATCCGCCGTGAGTGTTTTCACACGTTCCGCCGTTTCCACATAGATTGGATCTGGAACATTCATTGACATCAGTTTGACATCTTTCTCCAGTAAACTGGGGAGGACATTTGCATTTGAATCCGCCGTGAGTGTTTTCACACGTTCCGCCGCTTTCACACGGATTGGTTCCCAAACATTCATTCACATCATTTTGACATCTTTTTCCAGTAAACTGGGGACTACATTTGCATTTGAATCCGCCGTGAGTGTTTTCACACGTTCCGCCGTTTTCACATAGACTGGTTCTGGAACATTCATTGACATCAGTTTGACATCTTTCTCCAGTAAACTGGGAAGGACATTTGCATCTGAATCCGCCGTGAGTGTTTTCACACGTTCCGCCGTTTTCACATAGATTGGATCTGGAACATTCATTGACATCAGTTTGACATCTTTCTCCAGTAAACTGGGAAGGACATTTGCATTTGAATCCGCCGTGAGTGTTTTCACACGTTCCGCCGTTTCCACATAGATTGGATCTGGAACATTCATTGACATCAGTTTGACATCTTTCTCCAGTAAACTGGGGAGGACATTTGCATTTGAATCCGCCGTGAGTGTTTTCACACGTTCCGCCGTTTCCACATAGATTGGATCTGGAACATTCATTGACATCAGTTTGACATCTTTCTCCAGTAAACTGGGGAGGACATTTGCATTTGAATCCGCCGTGAGTGTTTTCACACGTTCCGCCGCTTTCACACGGATTGGTTCCCAAACATTCATTCACATCATTTTGACATCTTTTTCCAGTAAACTGGGGACTACATTTGCATTTGAATCCGCCGTGAGTGTTTTCACACGTTCCGCCGTTTTCACATAGACTGGTTCTGGAACATTCATTGACATCAGTTTGACATCTTTCTCCAGTAAACTGGGAAGGACATTTGCATTTGAATCCGCCATGAGTGTTTTCACACGTTCCGCCGTTTTCACATAGACTGGTTCTGGAACATTCATTGACATCAGTTTGACATCTTTCTCCAGTAAACTCGGAAGGACATTTGCATTTGAATCCGCCATGAGTGTTTTCACACGTTCCGCCGTTTTTACATGGATCAGTTCCCAAACATTCATTGACATCAGTTTCACATCTTTTTCCAGTAAACTGGGGAGGACATTTGCATTTGAATCCGCCGTGAGTGTTTTCACACGTTCCGCCGTTTTCACATAGACTGGTTCTGGAACATTCATTGACATCAGTTTGACATCTTTCTCCAGTAAACTGGGGAGGACATTTGCATTTGAATCCGCCGTGAGTGTTTTCACACGTTCCGCCGTTTCCACATAGATTGGATCTGGAACATTCATTGACATCAGTTTGACATCTTTCTCCAGTAAACTGGGGAGGACATTTGCATTTGAATCCGCCGTGAGTGTTTTCACACGTTCCGCCGCTTTCACACGGATTGGTTCCCAAACATTCATTGACATCATTTTGACATCTTTTTCCAGTAAACTGGGGACTACATTTGCATTTGAATCCGCCGTGAGTGTTTTCACACGTTCCGCCGTTTTCACATAGACTGGTTCTGGAACATTCATTGACATCAGTTTGACATCTTTCTCCAGTAAACTGGGAAGGACATTTGCATTTGAATCCGCCGTGAGTGTTTTCACACGTTCCGCCGTTTCCACATAGATTGGATCTGGAACATTCATTGACATCAGTTTGACATCTTTCTCCAGTAAACTGGGAAGGACATTTGCATTTGAATCCGCCGTGAGTGTTTTCACACGTTCCGCCGTTTCCACATAGATTGGATCTGGAACATTCATTGACATCAGTTTGACATCTTTCTCCAGTAAACTGGGGAGGACATTTGCACTTGAATCCGCCGTGAGTGTTTTCACACGTTCCGCCGTTTCCACATAGATTGGATCTGGAACATTCATTGACATCAGTTTGACATCTTTCTCCAGTAAACTGGGAAGGACATTTGCATTTGAATCCGCCATGAGTGTTTTCACACGTTCCGTCGTTTTTACATGGATCAGTTCCCAAACATTCATTGACATCAGTTTCACATCTTTCTCCAGTAAACTGGGGAGGACATTTGCACTTGAATCCGCCGTGAGTGTTTTCACACGTTCCGCCGTTTCCACATAGATTGGATCTGGAACATTCATTGACATCAGTTTGACATCTTTCTCCAGTAAACTGGGAAGGACATTTGCATTTGAATCCGCCATGAGTGTTTTCACACGTTCCGCCGTTTTTACATGGATCAGTTCCCAAACATTCATTGACATCAGTTTCACATCTTTTTCCAGTAAACTGGGGACTACATTTGCATTTGAATCCTCTGTGAGTGTTTTCACACGTTCCGCCATTTTCACAGAGATAGGATCCCAAACATTTATTGACATCAGTTTGAAATCTTTCTCCAGTAAACTGGGAAGGACATTTGCATTTGAATCCGCCGTGAGTGTTTTCACACGTTCCATCATTATCTAGGGATTTAAGTCTTGCACATTCAGTAACATCATCCATACCGTTATCATTTCGGATGTCCATTTGCAAAAACTGCTGCATGGCACCCAAGACATTTGTTTTGTTTTCAGCAATCTCAATTGTTTCCGAAACATAATCATTGGACAATTCTAAATTAAATTCTGCTCGGTTAAAACCAATGCTCAGATAAAACCTTCCTGGGAGATCTTTTGCGTTCTCTGGTGAAGTCTCGTTTCTTTGATCGTAATATCCAATGAATTCATCTTTATTTGGTTCTAAAAATGGTTCCTTGTCATTTATGCCAATCTCCTCGACTTCGTTGGACGAAACAAAGAAGACAGTGGTAGACTGCAAGTGTTCCGATTCATTCATGGATGTTTGAATAGTATTAAAGTTTGTTTTAAACGTCGGAATTTCGGAACGTGCGGCAGATATAAGAAAAAGGCAAAATAATAGTTTTAGGCACATCTTCCTAGGTAGTCTGCCTGAAAATAAATAAAAGTAAAAGTTATTCGTACTTTGTTGTAGAAGGCGTATTTGTACGCTTACGTATAGCTGTATCCCTGCATGAAGATTTAAGTGCTGAATAGACTTCAATACATAAAGTTTACTTGAATTTCATTGTTTTGTATTTGACAGGTATGCCTATTCGCACAAATATGAAACTTAAGAATTTGAACGATTTCTTGAAATAGTGTTTTCTGTCGTCAGAGAGTAAATATTGTGTACATGTGTATTTTGATAATTATGTGAATGATGATATTCTTTTCTTTCCAACAAAAAGCACACATTTTTTATCAAATCATACCGAAATCAAATATAATAAGTTCCTATCTTGCTCTGGTAAGACTTTTAATCATGAATAGTTAACACTTTGCAACGAAAGCTCATGAATTGCGAAACTTTCATCAGCTATTGATAGTATTGTTTAATCTCAGACAAAAACACCGCTTGAAAACGAAAACAAAAAAACAACGTTTCTTTTTGATGAGTTTGTTTGTTTTGTATTTTCACGCCATTTTTCAACAGTATTTCAGTTACATAACTGCGGGTATTTAACGGAACCAGTGCTCTTGAATTTTGTACCGCATGTAATTGCCAATTTCCCCACATGTATAAATCATAGGTGGAGCATGACTGATTTAAGATAAAATACCTTTGATAAAATCGTCACGGAGAACAAAAACGCAGCTCCCGGGGATTGAACTCACTACCCCTAGATACGTAGTTCTGTGCTCTCATTTTTAAGCTAAGCGGGCGGGCTAAGAGTCCATGCGTACAATGACAGACAAACAGAGTAGTATAATTCTTAAACATTGACTTAAGGTATTGGACCCCTAATAGTAATGTTTAAAAAATGGCATTTGCTTGGTATATTCTTAAAGTTGACCATGTTTCGCACTGTGTTGCAACTTTTACCGGGCCGTTTTTTGTAAATTTTGTATAATTTATGGTATTTCCTCAAGCTCAAGTAGAGACAAATTTAAATTTGATGGCCACTATCTTAAACGTTTGCAGATAATTCATTACAGCTTTAATTATGATAAAAGAAACATCAAACTACTGTTAAACAATTATAAAACACAAAATAAAACTGTAAATATCATTTTTTCTAGGGTGCCTCAAGTAAACAGATTTAATGAAACAGAATTCTAACTCCAACATTGAAAAATTAAGGTCGAATCCTGTGGGTCTGTTTTGAATTTTGCTCACTTCATTCAAAAATAACCTTGGGGCAGAAGTAAAACCTACCCTAATTTCTTCCACAATATGTAATCTAAAGAATGAAGGCCAAATAGAGAACTTTTACCGCATGTTACTCAATATTTTTAAAGATGTCTAACTCTACCCCTCCGGATTCAGAGGTAAATTCACTTTAAAACAGCAAAAAATCACTTACAAAATGAATTTTTTTCCCTTTTTGTACAATACATCCATGATAAGTCTTGAAAGAAGTAAAAACTTACTAGAAAAAAAAAGAAAAATATGGAGAAAAAAATTGGTCCCAGTAGGGCTTGAACCTACGCCCCCCCCCCCCCCCCCCACCCCACCCTGAAAATTGCAGTCAAAGTAGGTTTATGCTAGGAATTGAATACTCTTCAAAAAGGAGGTACTCTATTATGGGTCATATACCTTAAAGCACCCGTGCAATTTTTCTACAGGATAACAAATTGGCAATACAAAGCTCTCACAAAAACAAGTAACACATACTTAAAAAATGATAAAAAATGGCACGTATTTAACAATTACTTTTGATTAGTGACGTTCAATTGTTCCGGTCATTCTGGACAGTAAAGTCCTCTATCAATGTTACCATAAAACATAATTAAGCTGAAGCCGGTTCTAGTAGCATGAATAGTTTTGCACATTACAATACCTCTCTATGATGCTGAGTGCTTGAAAGGTACTAGCCTCCATATTTATGTATGAAAACATTCTTTTTTTCAAATCATATAAAAATGCCCTGTCCGGTTTTTATAACCACGACTCAGTGTTATTTTCATTTATGTTTTATGATATTGATAACTTCTATTTTTTTCACATCACATACGAAATTGTTGTATACATTGATCTCTTAATCTAAAATTAGAAACACACGATGACCTATAGCTTTGAATGACGAATAGCTGAGCAATTAAAATGTGTATATTGCATCATAGCTCTGTGTTTTTCTTAACAAATTTGATGCAGGTAAATCATCGTATACACTGAGTGCATGGTACAGTAACTAAAAGTGTGCAGGTACTAATCCACCGACAATTTTTGACAGTGACGTCATTTTGTCAACAAACTATAAATACCCAAGGTATATCCCCAAACAGATGTATTCTTATAATAGACATAAATATGTCCTTATCATGTGATAAGCTCTAAGTGAAGTATAGCCCAGTGGATGCGTTGGCTACTTGTCACGCAGGCGATGCAAGTTCAAAACTAATGATAGACGAGGTATATTTTATGTTGTTATTTTTGTAGCAAAAACATATTTTGTTTGAAAGACCAGTTACATTTGCTTTCCTTGATTTGGAAAATTGTTGTTTTATGTTTTCCTTGTTATTTTTTGTTTTTAAATCACCAATCATTTATTTTATTATGAAGTACACCAAATGTTAAAGCCACATTATGCTCGCTCACCGTCAGTACATTGTGTTTTAGAATAGATATTGCTTTCTCGGAATTCTCTAAAGGCTCGTTACAGTTAAAAACGTGTTCATAGCCATTTAATGTGGAGTGCCATTCTGTACACATAATTCGTGAAGAACTAGAAAATCAAGATAACTATATAGCTGAATAAGAAAATATTGTGCGGGAAAAAGGTTCCGCCGACCGGATTCGAACTCGGTATCCTTCGGTTACTACGACAGCGCCGTTATCCTCTGAGCTACGTATCCATAAAGATTGTACGTAAAGAAATATAATGATAATCCAGTACAATATAAGGTAAACATTGGAAAGTAAACACTATATGACGTCACTGTCAGGTATTCCTGGTCGGATAGTATTTAATACCCGCACGCTAGTTACCGCACTGCTGGATAGGAACAGTATACAGCGAAGTGTATTGTATTGATTTTCTGCTCTCGCATTGGTTTATTTTACCTGGGCTTTACACATTTGTAAAGCAAGGATTTTATGTACTCACTGAACTGCTGTATATTGCAATGTGGAACGGCCACTGAACTACCATATATGGATGGCTATGATACAAAACAGAAAGAACATTAAAACTCTCGGAAAAACGATTTATACTCGGGAGCTATGCCCCCTCGTACAGATCGTTTACCCTCGAGTTTCAATGCTCGTTCTATTACTTAGTGTCATATATCCACGACCCATTCTTTCTACTGTGTTAGAGGTTTAAGCGGATGATACATAAAATTATTATATGTACTCATAGTATATGATACATTTATTTTTAGACTCCTCTTTTTTAACCTGAACATCATTTTAAAGGGTTTTAAAATGAGATTTCTATGCATTGTAATCGCCTTAACATCGAGTATTTCTATCGCTTTTACGAGTATAAACATATCTGCATAATACATCAGTGATTACATTTTATGCTCTTTAACACACTTTAGGCGAAATAGTTTCTAAAATTCGAACAAATGTAGTACTGTGAAAATGATCAATGTATCAAAGTAATTGCATATAAAACCAAAATTATAGTGCAAAAGGGAGTAAACCTTTGCAACCTTTCTGTTGAAACAATAGAGGAAATCAACGTTCTTCCTTCTTTTTACCAGTATCTTACATTTGTTTTCTTTCACTTTATTACTTGTTGAATCATATCATTATATTCTTCGCAAAAAAGAACATGTCGAAAAAAAAAAGGTTTCCTATTGCCTGTTTTTATTTGTTCGTATCCCCATGGCAGATAATAATTACGGCTTGCTGTAGGCCGGTGGTTCTACCAATGCAGGTGTTTGAGATAATACACGTGGTTTTCCACTTTGAAAAGCTAGAAAGTCAACTGCTGACCTATAATTTTGTCGGTGTGACGTTAAACCTAACATAAAAGAAAACATGCTCGCCTATTTTGACGGCACATATATAGCCAGCCAGCTGTTAGGTTTTTCCAATAATTGGACATGTGCAACATTATAACGTAAGTCTAAATATATATATAGTTTTCCCAATAATCATGTTACTAATTTTGAGTTAAGAGCCAAAAATCTCACACTCGCATAAAAACTCTATGTATTCATGAATGCACCAAAAGTTGGTGCCATAATATAATGTGTATAAGGAGTAACGAAATGGGGTATTGTCCGAGAGCGGACGCACACACTGGTCCGGTAGTTGAGCTCCAGTTTCGCCACCTGAAATTACTAATATTGGGATAAAAGTCCCTAGGCATGTGGCACGCTGAAGATCCAGGGAAGCAACTGGAATTGAAGCGTCTTTTGCATCTTGTACTATCCTCCAACAAGACGAAAACAATCATTGCAATAACTTGATGTATATACTAAAATGTGTTACGTAACAGTATGAAAATATCAAACAATAAAAACACAGTGAGTGATAGTTCTGTTAGATTGACTCAGAACCTATACACATTTTAAAAATGATAAAATACCTTATGTTGAATATCTTTTGATATCTCAGTCCTTCTGCCGACAAGAATAGTATGTATATAATTAACATGGTGTAATTGTGTATCTGAGTTACTCATAGAGCGTGTTCAAACGCTATACGCTATTCAAGTATAAAACTGCTGTCCTTGTCACAGGGGTGATTAGCAGGAGAGTAACACGTGTGTTACCAGAGAGATTTTCGCGCTCAATGTACTATTAAAATAATATATATATATTGCAAATCGTAAACATATTACATATGGCAAGCCAATTGTCCAATAATTACGTGAACCCCGGTTCACAGGCGAAAAACTAGGATTAACGATCGATAAACTAGGTTTTTCGAACGTAAAACTAGGTTTTTACAAAATACTAACCTATATTTTCGAATGAAAACATCAGATACCGGGCGTAAACTATAGTTTACGCTCGTGAACCAAGGATTACGTTCAATAAACTAGGTTTCTCGATTGATCTATGAATTTCGGTCGTTATCCTATGTTTACGACCGTAAACTTGGGTTTACGAACGTGAACCTACGTTTACGAGCGTGAACTATGGTTTACGACGTTATCCTACGTTTTCGCTCGAAAAAATAGGTTAGTATTTGAAAAACCTGGTTTTACGTTTAAAAAACCTGGTTTATCGAACGTAAACCTAAGTTCACGCTCGTAAACCCAAGTTCACGTTCGTAAACATAGGTTCACGCTCGAAAATATAGGTTCAGGTTCGTAAACTATGGTTCACGGTCGTAAACATAGGTTCATGGCCGTAAACCCATGTTCACGCCTGAGATTCATTGTTGATTCTATAATCCTAATATATCGACCGTTAACCATGGTTTACGTTTGATAAACTAGGTTTCTCGATTGAACTATGAGTTTCGGTCTTTATCCTATGTTTACGATCGTTATCCTATGTTTACGCTCGTAAACTCCGGTTCACACTCGTAAACCATAGTTTACGAACGTGAACCTATGTTTACGACCGTGAACTGGGGTTTACAATCATAAACCTACATTAACGAGCGTGAACTATGGTTCACGGCGTTATCCTATGTTTTCGCTCGAAAATGTAGGTTAGTATTCGAAAAACCTAGTTTTAGGTTCGAACAACCTGGTTTATCGATCGTTAATCCTAGTTTTTCGACCGTGAACTAGGGTTCACGTAATTATTAGACAATTGGCTTGCCATATAGTTACAAATCGATAAGCACGGTTTTACGAAGGTAAACTGTAGTTCACGGCCGTAAACCTAGGTTCACGCTTGTAAATATAGGTTCACGACCGTAAACATAGGTTTACGGCCGAAATTGATAGTTGATTTCATAATCCTAGTATATCAATCGTGAACCATGGTTTACGTTCGATAAACTAGGTTTCTCGATTGAACTATGAATTTCGTTCGTTATCCTATGTTTGCGACTGTAAACTTGGGTTTACGAACGTGAACCTACGTTTACGAGCGTCAACTATGGTTTACGAGGTTATCCTGTTTTCGCTCGAAACAATAGGTTAGTATTTGAAAAACCTGGTTTTACGTTTGAAAAACCTGGTTTATCGAACGTAAACCTAAGTTCTTGTTCGTAAACCCAAGTTCACGTTCGTAAACATAGGTTCACGCTCGAAAATATAGGTTCAGGTCCGTTGATTCTATAATCCTAACATATCGACCGTAAACCATGGTTTACGTTTGATAAACTAGCTTTCTCGACAGAACTACGAGTTTCGGTCGTTATCCTAAGTTTACGATCGTTATCCTATGTTTACGCTCGTAAACTCCGGTTCACGCTCGTAAACTATAGTTTACGAACGTGAACCTATGTTTACGACCGTGAACTTGGGTTTACAATCGTGAACCTACATTTACGAGCGTGAACTATGGTTCACGGCGTTATCCTATGTTTTCGCTTGAAAATATAGGTTAGTATTCGTAAAACCTAGTTTTACGTCCGAACAACCTAGTTTATCAATCGTTAATCCTAGTTTTTCGACCGTGAACTAGGGTTCACGTAATTATTGGACAATTGGCTTGCCATAATTACAGCCCCAAAACTCAAAAGGAAATAACGTCAGTGTCATAAAACGACGATAACATTCCCGCACATTTCATGGAAATTTAATGATATTGATTGACAATATATTAATTTATTAGATTTTACGCGTTTTATGCTAGGATAGCGTTAGCGTATGTTCATTTCGTGTTATAACATCTTCAGAATCGCTTGGAATACGTTGGTACCCTCGCACTACCTCTGGATTCTGCAGATGTTATAACACGAAAAACGTGTGTAATTTCTTTACTGTAAATTAAACATAACATTTTTATTAGGCATTTTAGAAATATAGCGTACCGTAAGCGAATAAAGATATTTCGTTCCTTTCACAATTTATTAATTTTAATGGGCTCACTTATTCGATTTTAACCTTTCTGTTTCAAGATGAAGTAGCCATATATCTTCTTCATTAATCATTACTTCGTGTTTTACAATCGCTTTACAATTTGCTTAATCGTTTGCTGTACTTTATTCTTGTATCGGTAAAATTTTCCCAATGTATCGGTTTTCCGTAAATCAATATTAAATATACAATTTTAAAGTGCGAGGTTTTTGTCCGAGAGATCGTTTTCCAATAATCCTTTTGTACTTGTCAGTTTATACGCTACTAGACTAAAATGCAATGAAGGACAACCTATTTGGCCATGCGAGTGAAATATTAGATTTACATACCGAAACTGTTTGTTTCTTCTTTAAATGTCCTTCGCTTTACTTGTCTATGTTACACTCCCAAATGCTCAACATACTTTCATAAGGATTGGGAATGAACGTATTTAAATTAACGACTCAATTTCAAAAGAAACAAACACACTAAAACTCACCAAAGGGTGACCTGCATCCTAAATATACATACATATCATATCTCAGCAAAACCGAAACATGAAATTCCGCAAATGCAAGTTCATAATTATATTGGTAATCAACGTTATGTTACTGACAAAGTGATATTTATATTAACATTTTCAAAATGATATGCCACGTCGATAATTTGATATCGGTTAATATTGTATTTGCAGTATTTTATTTCATATTCTAAAATTGAGCAATTTTCTTCAAAGCTTTTCAAACTCGATCGATACTTACCTACCCCAATATATGTCCTTTACTTTCTCCTCCTTTTTTAAAGTAAATGACTCTAAAAACGTTGTATTTTATGTTCATGTATAAAATCGAAGAGCTACAATAAAGCACAATATTTATCTTTAATAAAAAGGACTCTACGGCTGCATCCGTTGCACTTAACAACATCAGTTCCGCGCAATGAGAACTAGAACTAGTTTCATTTTCTTTAAAAAAAATCTCAGTTTGGTTTTCCAACCAAGAATAGTAGTTAGTCATTTCTTAATGTACGGCTATTCTCAACACCAATACTGCGCATAAATGGTAATTTTCAATGTGGAATAACTATATTTAGTTTCTGGAAATCCCATTTTTTTTCTTTTCCCAATAGGATTGCGAAATATCTCATGTCTGTTTCCTATTATAGATAAAGTTTTAAAGATATATTAGAGCCAGTGTATAAGCAGTGCCTGTGTTTGGTTTAAAATTGTTCAGACCTAGTGCATGTTTATGCGTACATGTAGATGCGTTCTAACGCTAAAACGTAATTTTATTTACAATGGCATTTAAATGAAAATATAGCTCTACAAACAGATTGCATTAAATTTATTTAATCAAAGCAAATTCATTTGATTAGGATTTTCTTCATTTGACCTATCTACAAAATCTGTTGAGTAAAAGAGGCGTAGTGGATATCTTTAAATATTTCTCCGGCTGGTGACAAAAATAAAATTGAAAAAAAAAAAACATATTAACCAATATTCTACCAAAGCTAAAAATCCTGCTTTTTCTACAAAAAAAAAAGAAACAAAAATATTTTTACAAGGAAATTATTGCAATAACATAATTGCTATCAAACTGGGCATTGAAACAATAAATAGTTATGTTTGACTGTCACTTTCTGATTTCTGATGCACTTAAAAAGCGAACTATTGTCACAAAAATGCATGCTGTTTGAAAACTGCAAAATATTATAAAGTGATTTAACGTAATTACAATGTAGGGATATTCGATCTCCGTCAAACTTCACCAGAAACAACTTTGTATTGATCTTTTCAACTAGTTTAAATGGATTAGTCCGACTGCAACTAGAGGTTTCAAGAGCTGAAAACAGAAAACCCTTTTAACCGCTTGGTCAATGTTTATAACACTTGGTGTATCCCTATTCAAATAGTGCCGCTAAACTGTGCGTGAAAATTACATGAAAAGTACTTAAAAATGTCTTTTTTTCATGACATGACTGACGTTGAGAAAAAAAACAAAGACAAATATCAAACAGGGAATGCCACGCACCAAAAACGCAGCCTCCCCAAAACGAAATCTACAGCACGCAGACGTGCACAATACCCGCACACACACACATACACGCGCACACACACAAAGCCAATACACCACAAACACACACACACATACACGCGCACACACAAAGCCAACACATTAGGACAAAACGAACAAACAAAGGAACACAGTGGGGCACCGCCTTGGAACGGTCAGTGGCAAAAACACCACTGGGGAGCTTAAACCGGTTTATGGTGCGCACCCAACCTCACTCTTACCCCCCACCATGTTCCAAAGACACGGGACAGTGTAAATAAAAGTAATCCTCTCCAGGTGAATCTCTAACATACGTAATGGAAACAAAAAGGCATGGCATGTAAAACACAAAAATGCTCGTGTATAGATATATAAAAAGCAAACCTTTAGAACCAAAAACGTATGTACTCAATGCCTTTTCAGAAGACAGAGCAACAAGAGAAACACCCTTAAGGGCCCGACGAAACAGGCCAGAAGACAGATATCAAACCGGTTCAGTCCTGGTAGGATTTAAAAACTGCTTATCATAGAGTCCTCCCCCTCTGCCGTCAGACACTATCAAAGAGGAAAGCGTAGTGTCCAACTGTAAACGGGATGAACACTAAACATGCGGTATGTCTCAAAACAGTTTGGTCGTAACCTCTTTTAATAAAACGTTTTATAATTTTACCAAATACATTTGGAAAATTACCTTGACCCAAGATCTTACGAAGTTTGTAAACCACATCCCCATAAAAAACGAGTTTAGAAATACCTTCTCGCAGAAGTGTCTTTAAATTACTATTGAATTTTAAAACTAAATCAGAATTACGATAGCAAAATTTAGCAAAATATTTACGCAATTTGTAATAACGGTAGCCTTGCTGAAGAAGTTTACTTGTAATATATTGATTACGTTCATTGAAATGCTTGACATGACTACACGCTCTTGCAAACCGAATTAATTGGAAATATATACCCCGTAAGATGTAGCCTGAGGTACATCCCCATCCAAATGGGGAAAATTTACAATACTAAAATTAACATCATCCCTCTTGTCATAAATTTTGGTATGTATAATATTGTCATAAATAGAGAGATGTAAATCTAAAAATGAAGCATCAGTATCCGAATTGTTAGTTTTAATTAACTGAAGCTCTCTAGGATAAATAGTGCCCACTAATTGACCAAAAAACGGATTATCCAAATTAAGAATATCATCCAGATAGCGTGATGTATTATTAAATGCAGTTATAATATCTGTCTGCGTATCTGGAGAAAGGCTCAACATAAAGTCTCTTTCATAACAATATAAAAACAAATCTGCGACAAGGGGTGCACAATTTGTTCCCATGGGAATACCAACTACTTGTCTAAAAACTGCATTCCCAAACCTGATGTAAATGTTGTTCAATAAAAGAAAAGGGCTTTACAAACTTCGTCACAGGTCCACATTGTTTAATGTTTAATAATATTGCTAGTAAATAGTAAAAAAAGCTTTATCAAAATTGCAAGCGAGGAATGTAGCATTCTCTGTGGCAAAAGTCTTTTGAATTAGGGCAGTTAGTTTGTCATTTATTAAGTTATGTGGTAAAGTGGTATACAAAGTAGAAAAAACGTATGTACTGACTGTAGATACCTTGTAATTATTAATTTTAAACTTATCCAGGATTTCGCCAGAATTTTTAATCGTCCAAAATAAGTGTTTACCAGAGTTTTCGTATACTTTATCGCAGTATCTTTCCACGTGGGCTTTCACAGCAGTTAGATATGATGTTAGTAGTTTTGAAATATTTGTAGTTGTACAAGAGCTTGAATTAGCGATGAAGCGGGCTTTATATGGTTGTTTTATGCAATTTAGGAATCCAGTACATGGTTGGTAGTTTAATTTGTTGATCGTCTATACGAACTTTTAAATTAAAAACTTCAGTGATGTGATCAGTGACCAAATTATTTTCAACAGAAGGACTCAATGTATAAGTTTTAGTGCTATTTAGTTCGTTTTGTAAAACATTAATATAATGTAGGCGTCAAATGATGATAATATTGTTGGCCGCCTTGTCTGCTGGAACTAAGACATACGTAGAATGAAATTCTTGGATTTCCTTTTTCGAATGCCTTAAAGTAAACTTGGGTTTTGGTGGAAGTAGGTGTTCATTAGTTTGATAAAATTTTATTCGAGAATCAACAATGTTAAAAATATTTCGTTTCCAAGACGTTAATGCATTGGGATCTGCATTCTCACGACGACACCATTTAACACAAAAAGTTTCGATGGATTCCGCAATCTGACCACGACAAGTATCAAAATCAAGAGTTGAAGAAATTCTATATTTAGGTCCTTTAAAGAATAAATTACGAATACGTTTGTCTTTAATCATACCAAAATTACCAGTGATGACATGACCGGCATCTGAATAGCAAAATTTTGAGTTTTTACATTCGCAGTAAGAAGACGTATTTGTTTGAACATCTAAGTCGGAAACAATTTTATTGACCTTAGACCGATACAAGGTCGAAAGGCTACTTCCCCTCTGAAGAATGTAGTCCTAACCTGGTTTTATTTCATTTATTGATCTGTTAAGAGACACGTAACTATCTCGCTTGATTTCGTTCCCTTCAAGTATCATATTATATCAATTTTAAGGTTTATAGAGAGCTATCCTACATGCCCTGCTGTCGGCGTTCGCTTAAGCGTCCACAACTTGGTCAGAAGTTGATGCACTGTCATTTTATCTTTGTTATCACATGATGGATTTGCTTCAATCTTGAAATAATTGTTTTTCATTATATCGACCTAGAATGCAACAAGAGCCATTACTCTCGCACAAATATTTATTAAGCTATACTTGAACTATACCCTTTTCTACTTTGATGTTCAATCATTTTCATTTCTGTATCTATAATTTATTGATTTGTGCTTGAAATAGTTTTATCCACATCATCACCTGTATCACTATTCTATGTCCGTCTGTTAGAAATCGTTTCGATACCTTCTCCCATAAGCCTAGAAGGATCTGACGCACCCGTACAAAAATGTATCACTCGGAACTTAACTTACGTGTAAAATAAGACCATACATGTGGTATGGCTGCTGATTTAAGTGTTATGACCCTTTAACTACAAAATTATGTGTATTGTGTAGTAATAGCGGTTTACATACATATCTATTGTGACAATTCAAGTTTTCAATGGACAGGGGTGCAGCTATATGAAATGAATGGAAACAGTGGCGCAGTCGGTAGTAGGTGGGACTGCAACGTCAGCATTCCTGACGGTTTCATCTTCCGTGCGCGAGACAAAAATCTCGACTTCTATTCAAGTGATTTACTTAAAATGTTTATGTGTCCAGGAGTACCATCGACATTGACTGAATGCTTGGAGGTAAAAATGACACCTGTCGACTGATTGGGGACATGATTGTTGACAACTAACGTCGAACAAGAAATCTTTACCATTAACTAATATTTGCTTGGTTAAAGAGAATTCCTATAGTTGTTTCCCTTTCATAGATTTTTTTTTAAATTCACATATATGATGGGAAAATTTGTGCTGAAAACAGTGAACAAATAAAAACAATAGGTCACCAAGCTTGTTTTTGTGAAAAATTGTTTTGAACACACCCACTGTTGCTGAAACTGCCAGCGATTTTTCAACATTTTCATAATTTTCTGCTTTTTTATAAATACCAACCAAAATATACATCAAGACAGCACAGTACGTTTTTTTTCCTTTTTACAGATTGTATTATATACTTATTTGATATCATACTCCTATTTGTAATACTCTATCCTTACAATAATGGGTACAAATGGAAAATTGTTTCATATTTACTTTTGTGAACCGCTAGAATACAACACCTGTTCGGACGGAAAATGGCGCGAACCTGGCTAAATTGATTACATATATCTGCTAGAAGTTAAAAATGTTTTAAAAATTCTTAATTCTTTCTATAATTGGATACTAAATAATCTGAAAGGTGATATTGTCTTATCAGTACTAAGTCAATTATCTTACATTATATGCACAACACTGTCTTTGTACTAAAATGCGATGTGAAAACACAACCACAAAAGTAGCAAGATACCTGTCAAGCATGATACTTGTCAATACAACATAAACCAGTATCAACATTTGATTACTGATAAAACTTATCAAAAATGTTATTTCATTCAAGATTCCTCATATTTAAGATTGTCTGTAGCAGGTTTCAACAGATGTTGACTTCAGTTCAGTTTTCCATAGAAAGTGTCGGCTGCGCAGAAAGATGTGCATAAAAAACTATAGGAATTCCCTTTAAGGAGTTTTGCCTTCATCTAATCTTCTAAAAGTCCACATTTAATTCACTCCAGGAAGGACATGCTTGCCTAGAAGACTATCGGAACAAGTCGACAATATTTGATTAGCTCTTGGACTTTGCTAATAGTAGATTAATATCTAATCAAGTGTTAAAAGATATTTAAAAAATAGCATTTACATTGGCTGACGTGTTTGATAAAAGTGTTATCTTATATTTAAAACGTGTTTAGCTGTAATATATCTGTATAAAGGTGGAGCAAATGTTTTATTTTGTGCATGCTTGATTCGGAATTCTAGGATGGATGATTTCAACATTGAAAATGGTTGTCTGTTACACAAGGTTTAAGTTATATAATGTCAACATGCCTTCAAAAATGGAATGTTGAGTAGAAATCTAAGTTATGGTGCGAGATCCTATTGGGAAGTTTTACCATAAATGATTTTACTACTTCAAAAGCCGCCTGGTGAATTTTAGTTAGCTTTTACGATAAAATAATCAGTATTGTGATATCAATAAGAAGGAAAATTTTGATATATTCAAACTCTATTGTTCTCCCTTCCCCCACCTTCCTACTCTTGTCTATGTATAAAGTATAGGTTAGTGTTCATAAATTAAAATTATAAGTATAACATTGTGTATTCGAAATAACACTGTAACGATTACTGAATGCATAAAGGGAAGTAATTCCATTAATATGCAAATTTGTAAACCTGACAATTGTCATTGGAGTAAAATGACAGTATATAGGCGCAATAAATCACCTTTGGTGATGAGCTAGCTTTTCACCGACGGGATTTGTGTGTGTCTGTCCGTGTGGATGCCAGTACATGGCACTAAAATGTTACAAATGGTGGCAGCGGGTGGGATGACGTCAACTGCCGGACTGGAGTTGCCTTACCCATGCATTTCCTAGGCCAAATCTCGGGACGAGATTTCTCGGAGGGGAAAGTAATGTAACGATTACTGAATGCATAAAGGGAAGTAATTCCATTAATATGCAAATTTGTAAACCTATCAATTGTCATTGGAGTAAAATGACAGTATATAGGCGCAATAAATCACCTTTGGTGATGAGCTAGCTTTTCACCGACGGGATTTGTGTGTGTCTGTCTGTGTGGATGCCAGTACATGGCACTAAAACGTTACAACACCATACAACTTTAATAGTTTCAATTCAGTCTTGCACTCTGGTTCAGCAGTGTTTAAGATTCAAACGTAGCTGAAAATGCAGTTCTTCCTTAATAAAAATAAAAGATGAAGGCGATCCACCTATATTACATATTACTAATTTTGCTTTTCTGTCACTGCTGATGGGCCGCCTATTTATTATGATTATCTAACAATTAATGTAGAACAATACAGTGTAGCTGTGTTAAAATGATAAAATAACTTTATACTGTTCCAAATGGTGTGTTTTGTTTGCAACGCTATATGACCACTGAAGCTTAAACTTTAAGGAAAAGCAGTGCTATAACTGGAGTGTGAAGGATATCTGAGAGATAAGCATACCCCAGGTTGTAATATATTTCTAGACAGGGAAAAGTTAGCTCGGAAAAGGAAAACTTAAGACAGACGCTGTTTCAATTTTTATTGAAAGTAAATCAGAAATTCCACAAACAATGTCTTTTGAATATTGGTTCAATAAAATATAAAAACATAAATAATTTGTGTTTAGTTTATAGAGTACTTCTACAGATCAGCTCACGCGGAAAACCCATTCTACTCGATCCTCGGAGGATGGCCAAAACGAGTACCAAAGCTCCGACTCGAAGTTTCTTCGAGTCAGCCATTTTCCCTCCGCGGATTTATGCGAAGTCACTCGAAGGAAATCCTCGAAGTGACTCGAGATGAAATCCAATTAGCGGAATACACACCTATATTGGTTTATTTTGTTTCCGAGTCACTTGACGGAATTTCTTCATGTGACTCCGAGACGAATAATTAATTACCTATACAAATGGGCATTCGAGTAACTTTGAGGACAGATTTCAAATTACTCGGAGCAGGGTGATGATATTTTACATAGTAATAAGCGAAATAACACAGAATTTGTAAATAAAAATAATTATACTGAAGTATTTTTATCTACTTTAAATAAACCAAATTTTTCTGTTTACTTATGATATTTTATCACTTTTTGAATGGATACGGCAGTAGTAATTTTATCCTAATTATAATTCCTTCCAGGTGAATGAAAGAAAGACCATTTTCATAATGAAAATTAATCATTTCTCTTATACTTTTATCTAGTTATAAATTATTCTAAAATAAATTCGCAAAGTCAGAAATTATTTTTATATCAAAATTTAACAAAGCAGTTTCCTATAACGGCGCTCATTTGGAACTTTGTTAAATTATATATGATTCATAATTCAGTCCATTCTACATAGATTTACTTCTAAATCTAATTTGCGTGTATTTTGAATATCATACTAAACAATTTACTTTTAGCGGGTGTTATTTTAACGTTTATCTATTCATAAATTATTCTTAATTTAGTGCGTAAAGCACACTGCGGAAAAAGAGTTAATATACGGGAGTGTACGGGATCCCGTATATTACCCGTATACGGGAAGAAATACGGGAAAACTAAAATACGGGCGTGTACGGGGCTTGTATATTTAAAAGTCCGTATACTAATAAAATACGGATTTCCGTATACTATAAAATACGGAATTCTTAGTATACGATACCCCGTATATTATTGAAATACGGGAAATTCTAAAAAGGGTTATTCTGATCGTATACAACACCGTATATTCCCGTATATGTCTGGTGTACGGGAATACATAAATCCGTATATTACGAAAGTACGGGACGTATATTTCCCGTATATGTTTCATATACAACCCCGTATATTTCCCGTATATTCTGGATATACGGGATATGTATAGTTTGTATATTTCGAAAATACAGGGATTAAATTTCCCGTATATTCTTTGTATACAACTCCGTATATTTCCCGTATATGCAGGAAATACGGGATTTAAATAATTTGTATATTTCGAAAATACGGGACGTATATGTCCGTATATGCTTGGTATACAACTCCGTATATTTCCCGTATATGCTGGAAACACGGGATTTAAATAATTTATATATTTCAAAAATACGGGATGCAATCAATATGTGTAGTGAAAATTATATTCTCCGGCCATTTCAAAGGTCAAACGTTTTGCATGTTTTCGAACTTGTACGTGTATGTAGAATGAATGCCAGTATTGAAAGAAAGAAATGTTTAATACTAATATGACATGAACTGAAAAAAAGCATTCACGGACCAAAACAGGTATAAAATCAAACATGAATGAATCCATCATTTCATCTAGCGCATTCCCGTTTTATTTTAACATTTAATCTAAATAGCCGATTGAGAAAAGAAAAAGATTAATCAATTCATCCCTATTTATTTGTAGTGATAAATAAATCCGTGGATCATCGCCATTGTAAAAATCAAATGCAAGCATAAATTAACTCTTTTTCTGCACATTTCCAACGCTTGTGCATACAATGCAAATATTTATAGAAAAAAAAGGAACTAATCCATTTATATTTTGTACTGAAAATGTATATGAGACATGTATTGATACTTTACTTATGAATATTTTTACAGACGCAAAATAATCGATATAATGTGTCTGCGTCCAAAGATTCGAACAAACGCCTTTGTTCGATTTAATACAGTATCGTCTGCTACCGACTGAGTAGGTCGGTTTTGTGTGTGTGTTTTTTAACGTTGCGCTGACACACTTATAGGTCCTTTAGCGAC